>NW_027397073.1:27020093-27175573 GCF_003265705.2 Callorhinus ursinus
AGCAGGGAGCCCCATGTGGGACTCGATCCTGGGACTCCAGGATCATGACCTGAGCCGAAGGCAGTCGCTTAACCAACTGAGCCACCCAGGCGCCCTCCATGAATGTCTTAATGAGGCTGGTGATCAGCAAGGTTCTCCCAGGTTCTCCCAGCACTGCTCTCCGCATGGCTCCTTTGGTACCGCCAGAGGTAGGGGCTTGGTCATCATCTGACCCATCATTTCTCCTGCAGCTCCAATCAGGAGCTCGCGGAGGGTAGGCACTGGGTGTAACCAGTGCTGCCCTGGCGCCTTGGATATGAATGCTCAGGAATCAGGCAGACGGGACAGTCATCCAGGCTTGGGGGCAAAGGGGCAGAGAGGAGCCTGCTGGAGACCTCAGCGGTATCTCTGATGCCTCCACCCCCTCAGGGGGTAGGGGAGGCAAAGGCTGTGGTTAGCACAGAGGGGAATAGGCTTTCATGTTTCATGTTTCAAGTTTCAAGGGCAAGAAGTTTGTGATTGGATATGGTAGAAAACTTTGCAAACACAAGTGGGTACCAGTTGACTGAATTTATTAAATTGTTATGAAATACCTTGTCTGTATAAGGATTTCTTTCTTTTTTTTTTTTAAAGATTTTATTTATTCATTTGAGAGAGAAAGAGCATGAGCAGGGGGAGGGGTAGTGGGAGAGGGAGAAGCAGACTCCCCACCCAGCGGGGAGCCCAAATCAGGGCTTGATCCCAGGACCCTGAGAGCATGACCTGAGCCGAAGTCAGACGCTTAACTGACTGAGCCACCCAGGCGCCCCTCTATATGAGGATTTCTAATTGTGGTGCCATTTGCAGGGGTAAGGCTACCACCTTGGTTAGAAGGTATATTCCCATGAGGAAGCAAGGTAGGGAGGGCAGGCTTTGGCCTCAAGTTTGTGGAGGAGGAAGGGGTGGGGGTAAGGGGAGTCCAGCAGAGGCCAAGGAAACTGGGCCAGGAGTATGGGTCTGTTCCAGCATGGAGGCCATAGGGAGAGGAAAGGAGGAGATCAGGGAGGACTGGCAGAGGGCAGAGGAGGTCAAAGCCACAGGGCAAGGCAACCAGTTGAAGGTGAGCACTAGAGAGGAAAGGAGGGCTCAGAGGAGGCTCCCTGTAATGTGAACTGGGGAATGAGGTAAGGGCCCCAGAAATAAGGAAGTCAGGAGGAGGAACTGGTTTGTGGGGAGAGACCGATTGGGAGGAGGGAGAGGAAAGAGGCAATTTTAACAGTAGTTAACCACAGGGGTGGCAATGGTGAGGACCACGGCCAGCAGCATCCTGAAGCCCCCACCCCAGCCCTTGCCCGCCGCCCCCACACCATGCCAGGATTGGCGGGTTTGGGGAGGTTGTGGGAGGGGGTGGGTCCTGGGGAGGGGACCAGGTGCCAGGCAGCAGGATTTGAAAGTACTTTCATGGTTCAACAACCAGTGTAAACATGTCAGGGAATATTCTCTGGGGTCTAGTGGTCAACGTTCTGATGAGAATGGGCATGTTCAGGGTGGTATGGTAGCAGACCAGTGCTCAGCATTCTGGCTTTGAGGGGCGGTCTGGAGGAGAGGGCCCTGGCCCCTTGCGAAAGGCGTCCAGGCGAGAGAATATGGAGAACTGCATGAAGTACAGAAAGGCATCAGTTACCAGTGGAGGCTCTGAGGTGGACTGGCCACGTTTGAATCCCGGTTGTGCCTCTTACTAGCTATGTGACTTTGGGGGGCATGGTACTTCAACCTCCGTCCTCCCACCCCACCACCAAGCCTCAGTTGTTCTTCCTCATTTCCATAAAAATGGGACGTTAGCAGTGTCTACTGCCTCAGAGTTTAGTTCGGTGCCAGGTATGGCCCATCGTGATCACCTGTGCTGTCAGCTATTCTTACCATCAGCACAGAGGTGACAATTAAAGGCAGTGGGTGACAGTCCCTCAAGGAGAAGGAATGAAAAGATATGAGGTTCCCAAGGAAGCCCTCCTGAAGAATACCTTTGTGGATGCAGGAGGAGAGAGGGGACAGACAAGTAAAGGCAGAGATGCAGGGATACAACCAGGAAAGGACCGGCACACGCCCAAGAGAGGAATGTTCCAGGGAAGTGGAAAAGCCCATGGCCAAATTAAGTAGATACTCCAGAAAAGGTATGAGTCAGCACATTCTTTGTACATAATCTTATTCAAATGCCCCATGGAAATATTTTTTTTTTTTATATTTATATATATATATATATTTATTTATTTATTTTTAAAGATTTTATTTATGTATTTGAGAGAGAGAGAATGAGAGATAGAGAGCACGAGAGGGAAGAGGGTCAGAGGGAGAAGCAGACTCCCTGCTGAGCAGGGAGCCCCATGTGGGACTCGATCCCGGGACTCCAGGATCATGACCTGAGCCGAAGGCAGTCGCTTAACCAACTGAGCCACCCAGGCGCCCTATAAATATTTATTTTTTTAAAAAGATTTTTATTTATTAGAGAGAGAGAGAGAACGAGTGGGAGGAGAGGGGCAGACAGAGAAGCAGACTCCCCGTGAGCAGGGAGCCCAACGTGGGGCTCCCATCCCAGGACCCTGGGATCATAACCTGAGTTGAAGGCAGACGCTTAACCAACTGAGCCACCCAGGAGCCCTGGAAATACTTATTTAAAGAAAACTTTCCATGGATCTGTTTGAGAGGGGATAGTCGGTGTTCTTTAGAACCAGGATGGCCCCTAACAGAGTCGGCCTGATGTGAAGCACACGGGTGTGTTCCTTCTTCCCCACCCTTCCCAATGCATACCTGGTTTGTGGTTGCATGGTAAAGCGGTGCTGTGTAATTTATCATGTTAACGTTGATGCTACCTTGTCAGAATAGGACAGTGACCATGGATGTGGTTTCTAGCCCTCCAGGGAAGCAGCTAGGACACAGAAGAACACATCCCAGTCTTTGGAGTGATCAGACAATGTCTTCCAGATGTGGACGTGCACAGGTGATGGTAGAACCTGTTCCAGAAGAAGTAGATGACCTCCCACTCCAGGAGATTCTCATGCTCCTTACTTGGGTGTGAGGCCCAGCCTGTTCCTACACATTGTGTAGATCCTTATTTTGAGCAGGGCTTCCTGATTCTCAAGGCTCTTGGTCCAGACCAGTTTCCTAGTCTCCGTCCCGGCCCTCCCCTGCAACCTCCTGTACCAGCAGTAGGTGAGGCCTGTCTGTTCTCCTTGTCGAGTGACCAGGGGAAGTCTCGGGGCTGTTTGAACTTGCTCATTGCCCTGCTGTAGACCCAGGACTCTCCCTCCGCTCCAAGTCTTTGGCCAGTGCGGAATCTTGTCATTCTGGGGCCTGACCAGAACTAAGCAGATGCCATATTGGGCTTAGCTCGATGACTTTTCTTTGTAGAATGACCTACAGCAGTATGGGAAGCTGCTTTTTTTATTCTTAAGTAAACAGAAGAAAGCAGGTTATCACGTGGACCCTTCATGCTGACTCCATGTCTAGTTTATACAATGTTTAGGCACCTGCTTTAAGTCTTTAATACTCTCTATTGGAAACTGGCCCCTAGAAACACACCACAGGGCTGTTTTGCCTTGTGGCAAAAGGCAAGGTAAAGTTATTGACAATTACTCTTCTCCAATTCATTCTTCCTAGAACAGCCAGTGGGATCTATTTTTTTTTTTAAGATTTTATTTATTTATTTGACAGAAAGAGACACAGCGAGAGAGGGAACACAAGCAGGGGGGAGAGGGAGAGGGAGAAGCAGGCTTCCCACTGAGCCGGGAGCCCGACGTGGGGCTTGATCCCGGGATCCCGACGCGGGGCTTGATCCCAGGACCCTGGGATCATGACCTGAGCCGAAGGCAGACGCTTAACGACTGAGCCACCCAGGCACCCCTAGTGGGATCTATTTTTAAAATAATTATCAAAATCCTTTTTTCTTGTTTTATTTTCTTACAAATTTAATGAGAGGCATGCGGCCTATCTTTAAGGAAAAAAGAATTCCTGCTTTTCTCAACATCATTATGCAGAAACTCATACTCTTCTGGTAGTTACCACCACTTTACAAAATAATAGGATTACACTGCCTTTTCTTGATACAGCAGTTTTAAAATTATCTATTGACCTACTGCTGTATTTGAGGATTTAGCTCTTTCATTTTTTAAACAATTTTTTAAAAAGATTTTATTTATTTAGGGGCGCCTGGGTGGCTCAGTTGGTTAAGTGTCTGCCTTTAGCTCAGGTCATGATCCCTGAGCGCCACATCGGACTCTCTCTGCTCGGCAGGGAGTCTGCTTCTCCCTCTGCCCCTCCTCTGCTTGTGCTCACTCTCTCTCTGTCTCTCAAATAAATAAATAAAATCTTTTTTTTTTTATTTGAGAGAGAGAAAGCGAGAGAGAGCACAAGCCAAGGGGAAAGGCAGAGGGAGAAGCAGAGTCCCTGCCAAGCAGAGAGCCCGATGCAGGGCTTGATCCCAATCATGACCTGAGCGAAGGAGATGCTTAAGTGACTGAGCCACCCAGGCACCCCAATACTAGGTATTTTCAATACCAGTGTTCATATAGCTGCCGTGAACCTTACAACCTCCCAAAAAGGGCTTCATCAGTTGCCTCAGAGTCACGGGCTTCCTGTTTCCCAAACAGTATGTAGGAAACAGCAAAGTAGGAAAATCAGACTTCTCAAAGACACAGTAGACTGGTGGCTTGTTTGTTTAAGCCTACTTTCTGGGATTAGCTCTACCTTATATTGCATTTTAGGCTGAAGATTAGCCAAGAGTCAATAGGAGGTTTCAACATATCTGATAGAGGTTGTTTCTTCGTGAGAACAGGAAGGCTTTTCCCCAGTGTGCCCTAATGCCCCTGTCTTAAACCCTCTCTACTATTTGTATGTGTAAGAGCACAGGGCAATCTTAAGCCCCAGTGTACAAATCCATAATATTCATCATTTTCTATCTTTGGGAACTATTACCTAGCCTCAAAACTCACTGTTCAAATATGGCTATTTCATTAGCATTGACCAGGTCACATGGGATTGCATTCATAGATTCGAAAGCAGTTGAGGACTTTTTTTTTAAATTAATTAATTAATTATTTTTAAAGATTTTATTTATTTATTTGACAGAGAGACACAGCGAGAGCAGGAACACAAGCAGGGGGAGTGGGAGAGGGAGAAGCAGGCTCCTCGCTGAGCAGGGAGCCTGATGCAGGTGGCTCGATCCCAGGACTCTGGGATCATGACCTGAGCCGAAGGCAGATGCTTAACTGACTGAGCCACCCAGGCGCCCATAAGTACCTCATACAAATGGAATCATAGAGTATTTGTCTTTTTATGACTGGCTTATTTCACTTAGCATAATGTCCTCAAGGTTTATCCGTGTCGTAACTTATGTCAGAATCTCCTAACTTTTTAAGGTGGAATAATATTCCATTCTGTGTATAGAGCACATGTTGCTTATCTGTTCATCTGTAGACAAATATTTGGGTTGCTTCCACATTTTAGCTGTTGGGAATAATGCTGCCATGAGCACAGGTGTACAAATATTTCTTCAAGACTGGGGAGCCTGGGTGACTCAGTCACTTAAGTGACCGACTCTTGGTTTCCACTCAGGTCATGAGGTCATGATCTCAAGGTCGTGGAATCAAGCCCAGTGTCGGGCTCTGCACTGAACACGGAGTCTGCTTGAGATTCTCTCTGCCCCTCTGCCCCTCTCCCCTGCCCTCAAATAAATAAATAAATAAATAAAATCTTTAAAAAATATATTTCATCAAGACCCTCCCTTCAGTTATTTTGGGAATGTGCTCAGAAGTTTAATTGCTAGATCATATGGTAACTCTTTTTAATATTTTGAGGAGCTGCCGTATGTTTCTGCCAGTGGCTTGCATTCCTGCCAGCAGCATAGAAGGGTTCCAGTTTCTCCACATTCTCATCAACACTTCGCGGCTTTCTGTTTTGTTTTGTTTTTTTAATAGTAGCCATCCTAAGGGTACCAGATGGTATTGTAGTTTCATTTTCATTTCCCTAGTGGTTAGTGAAGTTGAGCATCTTTTTGTGTGCTTGTTGGCCATTCGTATATCTTTGGAGAAATGTCTGTTCAAGTCCTCTGCCCACTTTTGAATCAGATTGTTTATTTTTTTGCTGTTAAGAGTTATCTGTATACATTCTGGATATGAACTCTTTATCAGATATATAATTTGCAAATATTTTCTTCCATTCTGCAGTTGCTTTTTTACTCTATTAGTATCTTTTGAGGCACACAATTTTTAAGTATTCATGAAGTTCACTTTGTCTGTTTTTCCTTTTGTTACCTGTGCCTTTGATGTCATATCCAAGAAGTCATTGCCAAATCTGGTGTCGTGAAGTTTTTGCCCTATGTTTTCTTCTAAGAGTTTTGTTGTTTTAGGTCTTACATTTAGGTCCTTGGTCCATATTGAGTTAATTTTTGTATTTGGTGTTAAGTAAGTGTCCCACTTCATTCTTTTGAATGTGGATATCCAGTTTTCCCAGCACCATTTGTTGAAAAGATTGTCCTTTTCCCATTGAATGGTCCTGGCACACTTGTCAAAAGTCATTTGACTGTGTATGCAACTGTTTATTTCTGGGCTTTCTGTTCTGTCCCATTGGTCTGTCTTTATGCCAGTACCACACCGTTTTGATTACTATGGCTCTGTATTAAGTTTTGAATTCAAGAAGTGTGAGTCCTCCAGTTTTGTTCTTCTTTTTCAAGATTATGTTAGCTATTCAGGGTCCTTTGAGATTCCATATGAATTTTAGGATGAGTTTTTTTCTATTTCTGCAAATTATTCACCTCTATCAGGGACTCTTTTTAAAAAATGCTCCAGCATTCCAAGTATGTTTAAAAATCCTCTTCACGTCCATCCTCCTCTGGAAACCCCCATTTTGGAGCCCTCTGTCCTCTGTTTCAGTCAGGTCTTCTGCACAACTGTCACCCTGGGCTTCCCTTCAGGGCTCTCTTGGGTTGGAGCCACTGTTTTCTAGAGTCTAGGTCACTTAGAGAGCTCTCAAAAACATAAATAAGTTCATATCTTTCGCCTGCTTGAATTCCTCCAGTGGCCTCTCTTGGCACTTGGAGTCTAAAAGTCTGACCATGGCTTACACGGCTCTGCCCAACCCAGCCCAGTCTGCCTCTTTGCCCTGATCACTTACCTTCTCTTGCTCACCTACTCTAGTGTGGCACTCGTGGGTCAGTTACCAAATGATGATTATGGTTTCCACCTAGCCAATTTGCTTGACCCTGCTTGCCTGTTCCTATGGCATCCTGCGCCCATAAGACAATCCACAATACTGTACTTACCTCTTTAATGTCTAATTCCCATGACTGTGAGCCCCACGAGGTGCATCTGACTTGTTCAGCACCATGTCCCCCACACCTAGCATGGTGCCTGGCATGTGGCAGACACTCAGCAAGTATCAGAGTGAGCAAATGAACAAAGGAAGGAGCAATGAGAGATACATGTGGCAGTGAACGGAGGCTACTCATCCAAGTCAGTGCTTTGTCTTCACATTCACTTTAGGGGGAAGTGTCCTTCTGGGCTTCTAAAGAGCCTGTTCTACTGTGACTGGATGGCCATCTTGTGTTTGGGAGAATGATATCGTCAAGGATGGGCTCTGGCTGTGCTGCGAGCCCCATACCCAGGGAGGGGCACAACACCCACATCAGAGCAGAGTCCACACTAAGTGCTGACCACCTGATGAGAGTCCGTGTGACCAATAGAGAAAACACAACACTGGTTAGAGAGAGGAGCAATCTTCCCTGGTCATCATGCCATCTCAGACAGTTCAACTCAATAACTGTCTGTGAAGTCCTGAGTAGCAGCCCTTTGGTAGCTGCTGTGGGTCACAGGGAAACATGAGACATCTCACTTTTTCGAGATTATTATCTACTCAATGAGATGAATCTCACGTGCTATTTAAAACTAACAGTTTTTAATATTAACATAACAAAGCCAGGGAAATTAAAAATATATTGTTAGTAATTTGGTACCTTTCCCAATTCTTTCCTCCACACATAATTGTAATCATAGTGTATGTACTGTTTTGTGTTCTATGGTTTCCATATAATAAATAAAATATAAATACAATAATAAAGTATCATAAGTATATTTTATCTTTCGCTATCTACTTTTCCTGACAATCATTTAAGAAATACTATAAGTGATGTAACTATTCTCTTGCTGTTTGACATTTATATAATTTCTGAAGTTTTCTGTAATAAATAATGTCGTGCTGTACATCTTCATTCATTTAGGGCATTGAAAAATTGGCTTCTTTAAGTACCTGTTTCTGGAGACTCACGAAGGAACTTGTCACTGCCCAGCTGTTTTACTATGTTTTTCTGATGAGATCACTTTCTCTCTCCTTCCACGGTGATGACATCATACCTTTTCCACGCTACTCAGACCTCCACTTCCTTCCCATATGCTCACTCTGTTTTGATGATCTTGCTTCCTACTCCATTAAGAAGCCAGACACCAGGGACACCTGGGCGGCTCAGTCAGTTAAGCATCTGCCTTCGGCTCAGGACATGATCCCGGGGTCCTGGGATCGAGTCCTGCGTCGGGCTCCCTGCTCAGTGGGGAGCCTGCTTCTTCCTCTGCCTGCTGCTCCCCCTGCTTGTGCTCTCTCTCTCTCACTCTCTGACAAATAAATAAAATAAAATCTTAAAAAAAAGAAGCCAGGCACCAGCTGGTGAAAGTTCATTTACCTTCTGTCTAAATAAGATTAGGTTTGGTCATAAGTAACAGAATACCCCAAACAACAGTGGCTTAGACAAGGATAGTGTTTATTTCTATCTCACATACATGAAGTCTCCAGCCAGTCATTCCAGAGCTGGCATGGCCACCCATATATCAGGACCCACACTCCCGTCTGCTTAGTCCAGACGTACCTGATTCAATGCCTGGTACATAACAGATTTGATGTAGGCAGGCCGGGTCCAAGGTCACCCAGGAGCAGCCGAGAGGGTCATTGGCTTTGTGCAGGATAGAAATCGAATACGAGGGGTGCCTGGCTGGCTCAGTCGGAAAAGCATGCAACTCTTGATCTCAGGGTTGTGGCTTCGAACCCCATGTTGGGTGTAAAGATTACTAAAAAAAAAAAATAAACTTTAGAAAAACAAAATAAAACAAAAAAATCAAACATGAGCCAGGAGGAAGTGAAAGCAGAGTTTATTGAATAGCCTAAGTGATGGCGTATCACAGATGGAGTGTCTGGGAGACTTGGAAAGGGAAGGAGAGTGAGTCTCTCTGTTGCTTGGGGTTAGGGGTTTATATTGGAAAGGGGTCCAGGGTATGGGTTCCTTCAGGAATCCAGGGTAGGGTCCGCTTCAAGGCGATGTCACGTGAATAGTAGGTGTTATTTCATAGATCACTGAAGGTGGGTTATTGATGTCCGCATCAGCCGAGGTTTGTTTGAAGCTAGTGTCCTGGGACATATTTGGGATTCAGTTCTTCTTAGATGTTATCAGGTGTTTGGGGGCCTAGGACGAGACTCAGAGAATGATTCGCTTTCCTGCCTCGCTCCTTGGTTGATTCAGATGCAAGGTGAAATATAGAACGTGAGTAAACGGGACCTAGCTGGGAAACAGGAGATGGAGTCTTTCTAAAAAAGGAGCCCCCCAGTTTCCCTATCTCAGATTCACAGGACTGTCTGTTGAATGATTGAAAAGAGCATTCATTTACAGTTGTACATTTAAAAAATTTTGGCATATATATATATAAAGTGATTTCCTAGAAGGCAGACGTATTCTCAGTGTTCCCAATAATATCCGAAGGGACCAGTTTCACTACATCCGACATGGCTGGTGTGGTTTCTTCCCGGCCCGTTTAAAAAGCAGAAACAGGTGCCTCATTAAACTTACATTTGCGTTCTTATCACCAAGGAGAGTGAACATTTGTTTATTTTCTGGTTCTGTTTCCTCTTTTACACATGGTTTTATTTCTTTCCTTGTGCTACTTATGAATCCACATGAGTTTTAAAAAATTATAAGGATAGGGGCGCCTGGGTGGCTCGGTCGGTTGAGCGACTACCTTCGGCTCAGGTCATGATCCTGGAGTCCCGGGATCGAGTCCCGCATCGGGCTCCCTACTCGGCGGGGAGTCTGCCTCTCCCTCTGACCCTCTTCCCTCTCGTGCTCTCCATCTCTCATTCTCTCTCTCTCAAATAAATAAATAAAATCTTTAAAAAAATAAAAATAAAAAATAAAAAAATAAAAAATTATAAGGATATTCTTTGCCATTTACTACAAATATTTGAATGCACAGTCTTGTATCTACATATGTGTGTACTCATACATGTGTTGTGTATGTAATTCACGTGTTCTAGCGTCCAGCAAATAACAGTGTGAGATAGTGAAGGGCAGTCCTCAGGTACTGGAGCTTCTTTGTTGGACATTCCTGGGTTGCAATCCCAGCTCTGCTCCCTTTAAGCTGAGGTATGTGCCCTTGTTCAAATTACTCCACTTTCCTAGGCTTAATGTCTTCATCTGTAAAATGATAATCATACTTAAAATGTGTATGCATTTTGCAGACGCTTTATACAGTCCAGTGTGTTGAGCTAATCTTTTGTGATTACATCTATTACACAACAAAGTTTAAAAACTTCTCCCCAAGCTGGATGCTTGATACACATTCAATTCCTTTTTTTTGGGCCTTTCTATGGTTAAAGTTTTACTCAATATTGAATTGTCTTTCTGAATGAGTCCCAGGTGTTCCAACATTTGCAGAAGCTGGAGATCTGGGTGGACCCCTAAAGTCAGGAGAAGAATGACCCCTGCCCTCAGTGGGCCTGTGCTCTTGTTAGGGGACAAACACACATGTATGACCCTGATCGGAAACAGGCTGGCCTACTCTCCTCACGCTTAAAGGCGTAGCTTAGTAGAGTAGGATTATGGGGCAGGCCCAGCTGGGTGTGGGTACAATGGGGCACCAGTCCCTAAAAAGTGCTAAGATAGCACTGGGCCTGTGATAAGATGGGGAAATCTGTGTTTCCGGAACACCTCAAGGGAGGGTAAGCCTTGGCATGGGGCTGGAAAGAATACTTGAATAAGCTGCTCGGGATAGGGGACTTAGAGTCCACACCTACCGGCAGGTCCTGTCTTGAATGAAAAGAGTTAATAGTTTGATGCCCTCCTAAGGGGCCAAAGCCTGGCTTTGGGCTTAGCTGTGCTGGGTAATGGATGCAAGCTGAAACACTGGGGAAACACTGGTCTTTCCACTCTTGTCTTGCAGTCCTGATTTGATTCTACTCCAATTTGAACACGAGTTTCTCTGTTTGAAGAACAGCTGCTTGAACTGACAGGTTATAAATGGCCACAAATGTCCGAAAACCCTAGAAATACAGTTCCTTCACTGCTCCAGGCCTTGGTTGCCCAGCCTCTTGGATCCTCTCTGAGGATATATTCCCTTTTATCAAACACAGACACTAAGCTTTCTCCACCCCGAGACAGTCAGGTCCTGAACAAGGGGTCCAAAAAGACCTTAGCTCTCTGGAATAAAAAGTATTTCCTTAGGCCTTTGTTGGCACTTCTGCTAACGGCCGGATCTGGAGATCTGGAAAGCTGACTAGTCCTGTGGGTTGTCCCCAGTTCAGCCTTCTTTGTCCACCTCTCCTATGATAGCACCCTCCTGACCTGTTTCATCAGTATTCCCATGGAATTCCTGCCAGAAGAGTGGTCGGCTTTGTTTTTTTTTTAAAGATTTTACTTATTTGACAGAGAGAGATAGCGAGAGCAGGAACACAAGCAGGGGGAGTGGGAGAGGGAGAAGCAGGCTTCCCGCGGAGCAGGGAGCCCGATGCGGGGCTCGATCCCAGGAACCTGGGATCATGAGAGTGGTCGGCTTTGATGCTGACCAGCCATTGCTCAGGGTCACCGTGGTCTTGGTCAGCAGGCTTCTCCCTGGCAGACCCCAGATGGTATGGCCCTTTCCTGGGCAACGTAGTAGGTGGAGAGTCTGTATACGAGAGACTGTGCTGTTCCTCCCAGGTATCCTTAGCTCTGAGACAAAGGGAGCAAACATGATGTCAATCAAGGCACCTGCCATTGAGCCTCGTGGCCCCTTCTGCAGAAACTAAACAGCCAGGCCACAGGGCCCAAGGGCTTGGAAAGCTAGAAGCCTGTCCACTCTCCAGGGCAAAGAAATGAGTCCTGTGGACCAGGTTTCAGATAGGGAAGCTGGAAGCCTGGGAAGACCAGTGGGCCCAAGAGAGGCTGAGAGTCCAACACTGCAGCTATTCAGATGGAATTGTGGTTGGGTTGGGTGAGAACAGGAAGTGGGGAGGGAGAGGCCATGAGCTCAGGGCAGCCACAGCCTTCCCACCCATGGCTACATATCATTTGGGGTCTATACCCCACTCTACCTCAGATGAAGTGGGGGACTCTCTCAAAGCCACCCAGCTAACCACTTGGGGCCTAAGCTTCCTGTTTTGCAGTGAGGACAATACTATCTGCTCAGCCTAGAACTAGGACCATTCTGTGTTTCAAATGATAAAATAGAGTGTAGTCATGTTAAAGAGGTACAACCGTCAGTAATGCGTTCGTATGCCAATATGGTAGTGGTTTTTGTGCACTTAAGTTAATTTTTAAAATTGAGAAAATGACTGTAAAATAAGTATAACTTTGAAAATAATTCAAAGGGTTTAAAAAAGTATTAAAGAAGAACAAGTGCAGCTAGCGTGGCTCAGTTGGTTAAGCATCCGACTCTTGATTTTGGCTCAGGTCTTGATCTCAGGGTCGTGAGTTAAAGCCCCATGTTGGGCTCCATACTGGGCTGGAGCCTACTTAAAAAAAAAAAAAAAAAAAAGGTTCCAAACTCGGAGGGACATGACCAGTCTGCAGGGAAGGAACCTGGACACCTGTTTGTGCCAGGGCGAGGTTTTTCCCTTAGAGCATGAGGGGCCCCTCCTAGCTGGGGGGGAATTAGAGTGCAGGAGACCCCCTGGCACTCTCACATACACCGGTGAAAGGACCAGCCTCTTCACAGTGACCTCTCCAGCTAGATCTCTCCTTACCACCTGCCCTGTAAGCAGAGAGAATCACTTGTGGGTATGATGGGCCATTTATTTTTAATTTTTACTGGTACTTTTAAAAAAGTAGGAATGTAACACATGCTCATTGCAAGATAGGAAAACCATTACAGGTGCCTATCCGTTGGCCCTTGAACAACAAGGGTTTGAACTGTGCTGGTCCACTTATACACGGATATTTTATAGTGCAGTACTGTAAATGTATTTTCTCTCCCTTTATGATTTTCATTTTTTCTTATGACTTTCTTAATGACATTTTCTTTTCTCCAGCTTACTTTATTGTAAGAATACAGTCTATATAATACATATACAAAACATGTGTTAAGTGACCGTTTACGTTATTGGTAAGACTTCAGGTCAACAGTAGGCTATTAGTCATTAAAATTGGGGGGAATCAAAAGTTATACTTGGACTTTTAACTGTGTGGGGTGGGGGGATGGGGCAGTTGGGGGGTGAGGAGTCTCATCACCCCCAACCCCCTTGTTGTTTAAGGTCAACTGTGTAGTAAAAAAAAAACAACAAAAAACAAGACTATCAAAGTCCCTCCTTCAGCACCTCAGATCCCAACTTCCAGGGGTAAATTATTGAGTTACTTTCTAGAGGATTTTTCAGGTGTACCTGTTCCTATACACAGGTACTCATATAGCTTGTCCACATTCCTGTTGAAGAAGCATGTTAATGATTATGGTAGAGAACACTGAGTCATAAAGCTGTCCCTCCCTCCAACTCAACTTTAAAAGCACATAAATGGAAGTGATCTCTGTCTTTCAAGATTATCTGTGGTTTGGTTTTCTTTTTTGCTAATATGTTCATTGTAGAATAATCAGATATTCTGTAAATCAAAAAGTTTAAGTGCCGCTTTCCAAGATAAGTAGTGGTTAAGTTATTTGCACCTTAATGTGACCAATGGAGGTCCTTGATGGAGGGAGGGAGGAAGGCAGGGCCAGGACTAGAGTAAGACGCTTGCCTTGGGCATAGAATTTGAAGGAGTGCACCCCAAAAGTCCAGAAAACCCTCAGTAATCAAGATAAATAATACTTCAAAGTAATGTGCGGTGTGTGTGTGTGTGTGTGTGTGTGTGTGTGTGTGTGTGTGTGTGTATTTTAAGATTTTATTTGTTGGGAAACCTGGGTGGCTCAGTCAGTTAAACATCCAACTTGGGATTTCAGTTGGCTTAGGTCATGATCTCATGGGTCGGGCCCTGCATTGGGTTCTGTGCTCAGTGGGAAGTCTGCCTGGGATTCTCTGCCTCTCCATCTCCCTCTGCCCCTCCCCACCATGCTCTCTCTCTCTCTCTCAAATAAATCAAATCTTTTTTTTTTAATATTTTATTTATTTATTTGACCGAAAGAGAGACAGCGAGAGAGGGAACACAAGCAGGGGGAGTGGGAGAGGGAGAAGCAGGCTTCCCGCAGAGCAGCGAGCCCGACGCGGGGCTCAATCCCAGGACCCTGGGATCATGACCTGAGCCGAAGGCAGACGCTTAACGACTGAGCGACCCAGGTGCCCCAATAAATAAAATCTTAATATATATATATATGTATAATGTAAAAATAAAGATTTAATTAATTTATTTTTTAGAGGGGAGGAGGGGCAGAGGGAGAGAGAGAATCCCAAGCAGCTCCACGCCCAGCTTGGAACCCGACATGGGGCGTGATCTCATGACCTGAGCTGAAATCAAGACTTGGATGCCAAATGAGCCACCCAGGTTCCCCTTAAGATTTTATTTTTAAGTAATTTCCACACCCAACATGGGGCTCAAGCCCACAACCCTGAGATCAAGAGTTGCATGCTTCACCGACTGAGCCAGCCAGGTGCTCCCTTTAAAGTAATATTTTAAAAAATTACCCTCGGGGAGGGTCATTATTCTGCCTACAACATAAGGTGATTAGATGGTCATTCCATGTGTTTGGGGGGTGGGCAGAGTGATCACTGGAGGCTTCTCTCAAAAGATGACATTTGAGGGGCGCCTGGGTGGCTCAGTTGGTTAAGCGACTGCCTTCGGCTCGGGTCACGATCCTGGAGTCCCGGGATCGAGTCCCACATCGGGCTCCCTGCTCGGCAGGGAGTCTGCTTCTCCCTCTGACCCTCTTCCCTCTCGTGCTCTCTATCTCTCATTCTCTCTCTCTCAAATAAATAAATAAAATCTTTAAAAAAAAAAAAAAAAGATGACATTTGAGCTGAGATGGGAAGGGTAAGGTCCAGCCAGCCTTCCGGAGGGCTGGGGGAAGGGGAGAGAAAACAGTGAGGCTGGAAAGGGCCTGGCCTGTTTGAGGAACAGAAAGATAAGTGTGGCTTCAGCAGGATCCAGGCCAGATTGCTGAGGATCATTTTGACAAAAGCCAATTTGCTGAAATGATCAAGTCACTAAAGTCCTGTTTCTAGTAATTACCTAGAAAGCTAAAACATGCTGTGTTACTGAGGGTAGTTTCAAGAATTTTTAAAATTAATAGATTTTATTATTTAGGGCAGTTTTAGGTTTACAGAAAAACTGAGTAAAAGTACAGAGTTCCTAAATTACTCCCCCCCAACCCCCAGTTTGCCCCATTATTAGTATCTTGCATTAGTGTGGTACATTTGTTACTCTTGCTGCACCAATAGGGATACATTATTATTAGCTAAAGTCCATAGTTTATATTAAGGTTCACTGTGTTCTATGGGTTTTGACTAATGCATACTGTCATATATCTACCATTATAGTATCATACAGAATAGTTTCACTGACCTGAAAAATCCCCTATTCATTCTTGCTTCCCTCCTTCTGAACCACTGACCTCTTTATTGTCTTCAGTTTTGCTTTTTCCAGAATGTCATGTAGTTGGAATCATAGCCTTTTCAGATTGGCTTCTTTCACTTAGCAATATGTGTTTAAGATGCTCCCATGTCTTTTCATGACTGGACACCTCATTTCCTCCTATGGCTGAATAACATTGCCTAGTATGGATATACCACAATTTGTTTATCCATTCACCTACTGAAGGACATCTTGGTTGCTCCCAATTTGGGGCAGTTAAGAATAAAGCTGGTCTAAATATTCATGTGTAGGTTTGTATGGATACAAGTTTTCAACTCACTTGGGTTAAAATGTAGCATCAGTGAATCAGATTTATTGGTCTAGTTCAGTCAAGTGTCATTTTAACACGTTTCACATCTAAGATGCCTGAATATCCTCTGTGCTCAGAATTCATGCAAAATGCTCCTTGGATCAGGCTGGCTAAGAAATCAGTACCTTAGAGGAGAAACGTCAATGGACTTAGGAGAACATGTACTGGAAGACATACTTCCTGTCTCTTCTAGAATTCTGACATTTAAGACATGAGTAAGTCTGAAACTTGAATATGTAAGGCATTCTCATTCCCCAAAGTCATGGACCCCAAAGTACAGAAAGTCCAAAATACAGTAAACTTGGTCTGGCCTCAGTGACATGGCAGCGGTGACGTAAAAAATAAACTAACGTTAAAACTCAACTAAATCTAAATAAAAACTTTGAAAAAAACTCCTCAAAGACAACACAAAGTGTCGTCAGTTTTATGGAGTCACGAGAAACAAGTAGAAACAAGAGTCACATATTTCAGGGGACAGGGAAGGCTGAGTCACCGAGACATGAAGGATGATTGATTCCTGAATAAAAAAAATGTATTACTTGGTCTTATTCCTCAGAACCAAAATTAATTGGTTCTGAGGGGCACATTTGGAGAATATTGCATGTATTTGACTACTGTTGGTTGAGTAACACTTTTTGCATAAGGTATTTCTGTTCATGTTGAGAATATAATGAGAATATAATGGCCGGTCGAGCTGCAACCTAGGCCTGCGTTCCTTTATTTGTAAAAGGATGGAAATGAGATATATGGTTGAGCTCTGAGATGCTCTCTAATACAGTAGTGCTCCAAGGCTAGAATACTGTGGGAAAGTCAATAGATTCTTTGATTACCTCCAATGTTTAGGACATGGATATTCTGCTCAATTCCACTTAAAACAAAACAAAACAAAACATTTATTTATTTATTTTAGTGAGAGAGAGAGAGAGAGAGAGAGAGTCCTTAAGCAGACTCCCCGCCGAGCACAGAGTCCAATGCTGAGCTCGATCCCAGGACCCTGAGATCACAACCTGAGCCCAAATCAAGAGTCAGACGCTTGACCATCTGAGCCACCCAGGCGCCCCCAATTCCACTTTCTAATCAATTGATAATTAACCCCGATTTATTTTTGGTTCAAAATGTGTTAGAAATTATAAACCCGCTTTTGCCTTGGCAAATCCAAACCCAGAGAACATAAGGGAAATTTTTTTTGAGGATTCATCCGATTTAGGCACTGGGGTTTCAGAAATAGAGATGAAGGGCGCCTGGGTGGCTCAGTTGGTTAAGCGACTGCCTTCGGCTCAGGTCATGATCCTAGAGTCCCGGGATCGAGTCCTGCATCGGGCTCCCTGCTCAGCGAGGAGCCTGCTTCTCCCTCTGACCCTCCCCCCTCTCATGTACTCTTTCTCTCTCTCTCTCTCTCTCTCTCTCTCTCTCGTTCTCTTAAATAAGTAAATAAATCTTGAAAAAAAAAAGAAATAGAGATGAAGAGGATGGAAGATATTGAACAGGAATGAATGCCCTGAGGCCAGGTTCTACCTTAGAAAAAGTTATTCTCATTAACATTACATATCTTCTATTAATTTGCAAATTCTTGGCTTCAGCTAAATTGTCATAGAAAAAACCCAATCGATGGAATCTGGGGACTACTGGAGTATGGGATAAGGCATGCCGTTGAGGTTTCCCAGTTAGCAGCTGTGGAAGTGCGTCCTAGACATTACTTCTGCAGGGATGTGGCTGTTTATGAGTCTTGACAGTTACATATTGTCCCAAGACTTGGAGATTTCTTCTCCTTTGAGTATCTGGTTTGCCTAGTGGGTACACCATAAGGATAATAGATAGAGATTAAAGGCATTCAAAATGGTATTTCGGTGGGGATGTGACACGAAAGGGGTCAGAGACTGATGGGAATTTTTATGGATTAGGTTCAAACTTCCCACCCACGTGGAGCGAGAGGGAATACAAGTCAGCCAGGGCAGTGACTTTGGACATTTCCCTGGGCTTGACCTACTTTGGATTCCTGGCTTAGTTCTGTTATTTGCTTTGACAGTGGTGGTAGTCCGTGGGGTGTTTGATCTGGCTGGCTTCCTTGGCTCTGCTGGTCAGACTGCTGGGGTTTGGAGAACCACTCTCCTGTTCCCTTCCTCCCCTATCTGAGGACTGACTTCCAGTTTTAGGTGTAACCGCTTCCTGGCACTCTTTCTTTCCAGGCCTGTGCGGTGTCTTGGGCACGCTATGCACCAGGAGGAGGATTTTTGAGTCTGTATTTCTGGACACTGATTTGTACTCGCTTCAGCAGCACATATGCTAAAATGGAATGATGCACCTCTGATTTTATCCTGTGATATAGGCAGTCATGCCCCTCTCGGGGGTAAACTATAGAACTTCAACTTGCTTTTAGTAACTGGGAAAGTGTTAGCACTAACATTAACAGTGCTCTTGGGGGTGGTCTACTGTTCCTCATGGATTAAAACACCCACCTTCAGTTCTTAGATTTTTCTCTCCCAGTGGATTTGTAAATCAAATTTCTCATGTCCCTGAGGGGTGTGTGTGTGTGTGTGTGACAGAGAGAGAGAGAGAGAGAGGGAGAAGGAGGGAGGGAGAGAGAGATTTGGATCATGTTGAGGGTTAGATAGGTAATAATTGAACATTAGCCAACTTTCTGAACATTAATGTCTCCTAAATCTTAATGCCTTCTATGTTAAATTTGGAGGGATAATCATCTTTCACAAAGTCATGGTCTTACCGCACATAATAGAAATGAGTCTGTAGTAAAACGTGAAGTTGTTTTTTGTTATATGTTCAATTTTGTTATATTCCACTTTATGGAAATGTCACAGTTTGTTTATCCATTGGTCTGTTGTTGGATTTTTGAGTTGTTCGCAGTTTTCAGCTGTTACAGCTAAAGCTGCTATGAACATTCATGTACAAGTCTTTGTATGGTGATTTTCTGATTCCATCTATACGATAAAGTTGGTATTCTACTGCAAAGAAGAGCTTTCTCTCCTCCCTCTCTCTCTTTCTCTGTTAGTTTGCACCCATGGATTCTTATTTTATTCAATGGATTATAATATGTTATCATCATGATTTACCTTGATGCTCCACTTTTGCTAGGTTTGGATAGCAAGGAGCCCCTCCAAACTGGATCATGTGTCCTAGATCCTGTGTCCTTTGGATATATTCCCATCATTCTTTGAGCACTCCTTGCTTACTGGGACAAGATGTTACAGGTAATAGCTAATTTCTCTGCCCCAGTCCTGGAATCTGCCATTTCTCCAAAGAGCCCTGGTTCCTTTTAAGAGAATAGGATTGAGAAACCAGTATTTGTGCTTTGGGTGTACTCACTGCTACCTGTGGAATTCCTTGTTTCTAGGCTCTCTCAACAGACAGAGTGAGGGAACATACGTATGCATAATGATACCTCCTATTCCATTCCCCCACTTGCTGTATTTTATCCAGTGGATACAATTTTTGCTTTGCAGCATTTGCCATTTTCCATCATGTAAGAACTCCCTCTGTGGCCAGTTTCAAAACACCAATGTGACATTACTCAGGGCGGGGGCTAGGAAGGGGTATGCAGAATTGGTCCTCACTGGGGTGAGCCAGCTCTAGTGTGTCACTGCTCCCTTACCTAAGGGAAACCTGGCTCCCATTATTCATAGTCTATTTACTCATTTACTCAGGACCTAAGACACTAGAAAGTAGTTTCAGAATTGCTAACCAATACCATTGCGAGAACCAGGCTAGAGTTTAATGTGTTGACTTATTTTGGCCTTAGGCTGAGAGTACATTGTCAGAATAGGGTGTACAAAAGTTATTCGGGTTGGTTGTACCTCCCTCTCCTTCAGTGTGGTGATTTTATTCATTCAAATGAGGTTAGGTTCGCTTCTTTCTCTTTGTGTTCCACTCTAGAGGGTTCTCCCTTACTCGCACATTTCCAGCATTTCCCACTATGTAAAATGTTAACAAATTTCAAAAGTGAGAACAACTTGAAAAGGTGCGCCCGGAGAAGCATCACCTTCCCCCACCCCTTCTGTCCCAATTCCACTCCTCTCTTGTCCACTCTGATCCCACTTACCCCTTGTATGTGACTAATTTCATTGATTTCTGGTTTGTTTTTCCTGTTTCTTTTTGTACAAATGAGCAGATAAAATATATTTTCTCATTTTCTTTTCTTTCTTAATGCAAAAGGCAATATTCTATACAGAATGGCCACAGAACCTGGAAATGTGTGTGCGGTTGTTTTATTTTTTGTAACTGAGAATCCTTGTTTACTTCTGGCACATGTTAATGACAGGTTTATTCCATGAAAATCAGACCCATGAATCCCTCAGAGCAATGCAAAGGTGCCTGTGCGGGGGCTGACAGAAATGCTGTATTAATAAGCCATGTTCATAGCGGTTTTTCAGAACGCATTGAACTATGCATTGCCAATCAAGGACAACATGTTCAACATATCCTATGATGTCATCGAACACTTTGTAATGTAATAGCAATGAATCATTTATTATGTAATATTTGTCTGTGTTTCCAGACTTTGTGACCACACTGCAGTTACCCTCCTGCCCTTTGCTTTCTTTACCGTAAAAAATATAGACTAGAAGCCAACCTGTATCAGTTCTTAGTGATAATTCTCATTCTTTTTTTGAAAGATTTTATCTATTTATTTGAGAGAGAGAATGAGAGAGAGCACGAGCGGGGGAAGGGGTAGAGGGAGAGGGAGAAGCTGAGCAGGGAGCCCGATGCAGGGTTCCATGTGGTGCTCCATGTGGGGCTCCATGTGGGACTCAATCCCAGGACCCTGGGATCATGACGTGAGCTGAAGGCAGATGCTTAACTGACTGAGCCACCCAGGTGCCCCAATTCTCATTTTTTTTTTAAAGATTGTATTTATTTATTTGACAGAGAGAGACACAGCGAGAGAGGGAACACAAGCAGGGGGAGTGGGAGAGGGAGAAGCAGGCTTCCCACCGAGCAGGGAGCCCGATGTGGGGCTCCATCCCAGGACCCTGGGATCATGACCTGAGCCGGAGGCAGACGCTTAACCAACTGAGCCACCCAGGCGCCCCCAAAAATATTTTATTTATTTATTTGACAGAGAGAGAGCAGGAGAACACAAACAGTGGGAGTGGCAGAGGGAGAGGGAGAAGCAGGCCTCCTGCCGCGCAGGGAGCTAGATGCGGGGCTCAATCCCAGGACCCTAGGATCATGACCTGAGCCGAAGGCAGTTGCTTAACCAACTGAGCCACCCAGGCGCCCCAATTCTCATTCCTTTTTATAGGTACATATAACTTGATTGTGTGGATGTACCACAGTTTATCAGCTACTCTCCTGTCTATACGAACATTTAGGTAGTTCACAAAATTTTGTAATTATAGATGGCACTTCAGTGAATAACCTGTGCATATGTGCTTTGTTTTTGTTGGAGATGTATCTTCAGGGTAAATTCCTAGAAGTGGTATAGCTGGATTAAAAGGTAAACACACACAGTTTGGTTAGATATTGCTGAATTCCCTCTCCTAGAGTTTGAACCGATTTTCGTTCTCATCAGCAACGTGTGAGAGCGGCTGTTCCCACAGTCTTGTCACCTAAATGTGTTTGCTACTTATTAATTTTTCCATTCTGATTGGGTGAGGTTGTTTTCATTTGCATTTCTCTTTTTAATAGCTGAGGTTGTATATTTTTCTAGATATTTAAGGAACGCATACATACAGAGTAAATCATCTGTTCCGTATTTTTTTTAAAAGATTTTATTTATTTATTTGACAAAGAGAGAGAGAGAGAGGGAGAGCACAAGTAGGCAGAGAGGCAAGCAGAAGGTGAGGGAGAAGCAGACTCCCTGCTGAGTAGAGAGCCCAGTGCAGGGCTCTATTCCAGGACCCGAGGATCATGACCTGAGCCGAAGGCAGATGCTTAACAACTGAGCCACCCAGGCACCCCTGTTCCGTATTTCTTGCCCATTGTCTGGTTCTTTTTCCATCTATTTTATTTTGTTTTATTTTCCTTTCTTTTCTTTTAATTTCTTTTATTTTATTTTAAAAGGTTTATTTATTTATTTGAGAGAGAGAGAGAGAGCACAAGAGGGAGGGGCAGAGGGAGAGGGAGAGAGAACCTCAAGCAGACTCCGCGCCGAGTGCGAAGCCCCACACAGGGCTCAATCCCACGACCTTGATCACCTGGGCTGAAACCAAGAGTCAGACGCTTAACCAACTGCACCCACCCAGGCACCCCATCCTTTTCCATCAATTTTAAAGAATTTTATATGTTTATATATTTATATATATGTTATGTGTATTTATTTGTTAGGGATATTATTTATACTATTTATATGTTAGGGATATTAGCCCTTCAGCTGTGATTTTATTGTAAATATTTTCCCTTACTTTGTCCATTTTATGTTGTCTATTATTATTTTTTGCTATGAAAAAGTTTATTTTTAGGTGGTCAGATGTATGAATTTTTTCTTTTAGTGCACTTGAATTTTTTTTTTTAAGATTTTATTTATTTATTTGTCAGAGAGAGAGAGAGGTTGAGAGCACAAGCAGGGGGAGCAGCAGGCTTCCCGCCGAGCAGGGAGCCCGATGTGGGGCTCGATCCCAGGACCCTGGGATCATGACCTGAGCCAAAGGCAGATGCTTAACCGACTGCACTACCCGGACGCCCCAGTGCACTTGGATTTTAAGTCACAGTTAGAAAACCTTTTGGAATGCTCACTTCTTTTTTTTTTTTTTTAAGATTTTGTTTATTAGACAGAGAGAGAGCACAAGCAGGGGGAGTAGCAGGCTCCCCACTGAGCAGGGAGCCTGATGCGGGGCTCGATCCGAGGACCCTGAGATCATGACCTGAGCCAAAAGCAGACACTTAACCAACTGAGCCACCCAGGCGCCCCATGAATGTTTACTTCTAGTACTTGCAGGTCTCATGTTTTTTACCTTGAGATCTCTGATCCATTTTGAATTTACTGTTGTGTACGGTATGGGGTTTGAATCTATTTTTATCATTTTCTAAATGGCTAACAGTTGCCCCAGCACCACTTCGGAAAAAGTCCATTTTTGCCCCAGTGATGTGAGATGCTACCTTTAGCATATATTAAATTTCCATGTGTACTTGCATCTATTTCTGGACTTTCTATTCTATTCCACCAGTCTGTTTGACTATTTCTGCACCAGCCCCGCAGTGTGTTAATTATGGAGGCTTTATAATATGTCTAAATGTCTGGTAGGGCAGGCTTCCCTTCAGAACTTTTCCTTCTCAGTATTTTCTTGGCCACCTTTGCAGCTTTATGATTTCCATATGAACTTTGTTTAACCACATAAGAGAAAACTTGTTGGTATTTTCACTGGGATAGCATTACAATTACAAATTAACTCAGAACTGACATTTTTAGGACTGTGAGTCATCCTGTCCAAGAACAAAGATTATCTTTCCATGTGTATTATATCTCTGCAAGTAGAGATGTATTCTTTCACAGTTCTGAAGGCCAAAAGTCCAAAATCGGCATCACTAAGATGAAATCAAGGTGTCAGCAGGGCCATACTGGAGGTTGCAGGGAAGAATCTGTTCCTTTTCCTTCCCAGCTCTGGTGGCTGGCATTTCTTGGCTGGTGACACATTACTCCAGTCTCACCTCCGTGGTCACATGGCTTTTCCTCCCTGGTGTCAAATCTCCTTCGGCTCCTTCTTATAAGAACATTTGTGATTGCATTTAGGGCCCACCCAAATAATCCAGGATAATATCCGTATTTCCAAGATTCTTAATGTAATCATATCAACAAAGACTTGTTTTCACATATAAGATAAAGTTCATGGAGTCCAGGATTTAAGACCTGCGTATCTCTGGGGTCTGTTATTCAGCCTACCACAGGCATCTATGGAGAAAATCATGATTTTTCTGTTTAGATTTATTACAGTGTTTTATTAGGTTAATAAACTTCCTGATAGTAAACCAATTTTTCATTCCTGGAATAAATCCCACTTAGTCATGTTATATTCTCTTCTGAATGTGGCATTGGATTATTTTTGCTCACATTTTATAAAGATTTATTTATTTATTCAAGAGAGGCACGGTGGGGGGAAGGAGTGAGGCAGAGGGAGGGAGCATCTCAAGCAGACTCCTCAATGAGCACGGATCCTGATGACAGGGGTCCGATCCCAAGCTGAGACCTTGACCTGAGCCAAAGCCAAGAGTTGGTTGCTCAACCAACTGAGCCACCCAGGCACCCTTATTTTTGCTAATATTAGAACATTTTGATTAATATTTATAAGTGATATTGGTCTGTAACTTTCTTTTTTGTACTCCGTCAAGTTTAAATATTATGTTATTCTTGCTTTACAAGATGAGTTAGGACATTTTCTTTCATTTCCGATCAATTTTGGACCTTAGGAATACTTTTTTCCCCTGACAATTTGGTGGAATTCCATTCTCCTGTGAAAACATCCAGTTCTGTTGCTTTTTTCTGCTCCTTGATTACTTTCTGTTTCTTCTATGAAAATCGGCCTGTTTAAACTTTTTATCTCAAATGAGGTCAATTTTGCTAAACTGTATTTTCAGAATAGGCTAATTTAGCCTTTTTTAAAGATGTCTTCTAAGTTTGCAGTCTAGAAAAATCTCTTACCTCAATATTTAAAAGGATATATATTCTGTATTTTCTTCTTACATGTGTATGATTTCCATGCCTAGACCTTTACTTAATCAGGTATTTATTTTAGAGTATGATGTTAGAAAGGGGTCTATATTTAGTTTTTGGCAAAATGGACAGTCATTGTCACAATAACATTTATTGAATAAGCCATCCTTTGCTTTCTGGTTTCAAATGCTTCCTTTATCATATATTAAACCCCTGTGTACATAAAACCATTTCTGGACTGTTATTTGTATTTTATTTACCTGAGTATCAATTCTCAATGTCAGTACCACACTTTTAAAGTTTTTCTTACTTGGGGCACCTGGGTGGCTCAGTTGGTTGAGTGACTGCCTTCGGCTCAGGTCATGATCCCAGGGTCCTGGGATCGAGCCCCACATTGGGCTCCCTGCTCTGCCAGAGGCCTGCTTCTCCCCCTCCCACTCCCCCCGCTTGTGTTCCCTCTCACGCTGTCTCTCTCTCTCTCTCTCTATTAAATAAATAAATAAAATCTTAAAAAAAAATAAAGTTTTTCTTACTTTATACTGCTTTTTATATGGTAGGCTAAGTCCTTACTCATTACTTATCTTTTTGACATGTTCTGGGCTATTTTCATTCACCTACACTTTTTAGGTGGGCTTTGGAATGAAGTTAAATTTAAAAAGAAACCTCATTGATATCTTGATTCTGATTGAAATGATTTTAACTTTATAGATTTACTTGGGGAGAACTGAATCTTTCCCATATGAGATTTTTCCATCTGGGACTAGAATATGTTTCTAGACGTATTGTGAATTTTGTCTGTATTTTTTGGTAATGTTTTATAGTTTTCCTTCAAAAAGCCTTATTCCTAGGTATTTTATATGTCTTGTTGGCATTGTGAATAGGACTTTGTGTTTTAAGTTACGTTCTTACGTGATTATTATTGACATACAAAAGCAAATGCTTTAAAAAAAAAAAGTAATTCAGTTCCTAGCTTTTCTCTTGATAAAATATCTGGTTTTCCAAGTAGATACTTGTATATCTAGAAATCATGGCAGTTTCTGATAGTTTTGCCTGTCTGGAGTGAGAAGGTGAGAAGGGCGTTACCCTGGAGGTGAAGGGCATTTACAGGACTTTAGAACCGTGCATAACCTTTATTTCTTTCAATTTTTACTGTGGAAGCTCTGATGGTACCTAGGGTCAGTTGCCTGTTGCTGTTCTGGTCTTCCTGTCCTTGCTAGCAGCCTGCTGCTGGGTGGAGTCTGTAGCTTTGGCACAAAAGTCAGCATCAGCTGCTCAGCCTGCACTGAGAGCAGGGCAGGGCACTGGCCGGGTTCCCGTGGCCTTCACACACCCTGCCGATTTTCCATGGTTGCTTCAGATCCAGCCCTTGCTGAGTTGGGCTTGAGGGTTTCTAGGGCTTTCCTGGGAAAGTTTGTGGAACTTCTGTTTTGAATGGGTGGGAATACTGGCTTCTGTCCTCTGTCCATCTAGCCCCATTCACTTTTTTTTTCTTTTAAAGATTTTATTTATTTATTTGACAGAGAGAGACACAGCGAGAGAGGGAACACAAGCAGGGGGAGTGGGAGAGGGAGAAGCAGGCTTCCCGCCAAGAAGGGAGCCTGATGCGGGGCTCCATCCCAGGACCCCAGGATCATGACCTGAGCCGAAGGCAGACGCTTAACGACTGAGCCACCCAGGCGCCCCGCCCCCCATTTGCTTTTTATATAATGGAAATTCCTACACATCTCCAGCTTCCTCACTGGGCTCTTCCCTACTTTCCATTGTGGTTATGGATCATTTATTAGTGGGGCTGGCGAACACATGGGGGAGAAACAAAAGACCTCAAAAAAAAAAAAAAGACCTTTGCCATATTTAAGGGATGGAGGTAGGGAGAAAGACTTAAGATTATAAATTTAGAAAATACAGAAATAGAAGAGAATTGCTTTCCTTTTTTTTTAAAGATTTTATTTATTTATTTATTGTAGAGGAGAGAGAGTGGGGGGAGGGGCAGAGGGACAGGTAGAGAGAGAATCTCAAGCAGACTCTCTGCTGAGCACGGAGCCCAATGCCGGGCTCCATCCCACAATCCTGAGATCATGACCTAAGCTGAAACCAAGAGTCGGGTGCTTAACCCACTGCACCATGCCAGCGCCCCAGAAGAAAATTGCTTTGAATATTTTGGTGCACATCCTTCCAATCATTTTTTTTTCTGATGCGAAAGTTTGGCATTGCACAGGAGGTACTTTGTGGGCTTGCAGAGCACCGCTGGAGTGGGAACTGGGGTGGGCTTCATTCTTGCCTTCAGAGTCCCCTGTTATGGCTTAAGAGAGGGATTAAGGACACAACCATGAGATGACTTTGACTTTCGGTTTTAGGAACACATGGCTGAAAACAGCAGTTTCCATATCTCATGCTGAGGTCTCTCTGACACATTTCCCCCTGCTTCCTCTGATGATGACATACTTATTTTTGAATAGCTCATAGGCTATATAGGAAAAAGTTCACACAGGTCCAAATACATACGCTTTTTTGTTCATGTGGCCTGGTCTTGAGAAATCTGAATGTGGCTCCCTTCATTCCTTTAGTCTATGAAGCACTTGACAAACTCAAAGCACAGTATCTCATTTGATCCTTACAATAATCCCCATTTACAGCCATGTAAAATCACACGAAGGGAGACTGAGCTCTTAGCTCAAGGTCACACAGCTGGCGCAATAACTCTGGACTCAAACCCAAGTATGGCATGAAAGTCTGGGTGTGCCCATGTAGAATTGCTGGGTGGGGGCGGGGTGCCTGGCTGGCTCAGCCGGCAGAGCCCCTGACTCTCGATCTGGGTCTTGTAAATTGGAGCCCCACCTTGGGTGTAGAGATTACTTAAAAATAAAATCTTTAGAATTGCTAGGAAGTGGACTGACAGAAAGTTAGCTATGGTCCTCGTCCTCCAGGAAGAGAAGCTGTGTAGTCTAGTGGTTTACGAATATAGACTTTGATCCTCAGTTTCTTGTCCTATAAATGAAGATAACAATGATACCTGTGTCGTAGGATTGTTGTAAGGATTAAACAGGACATTTCATGCGTAATAGTTGGTATGCTCTTTGGAATAGAGCAAGCATTCAATGAATATTGGACCTAATTTTTAATATTAATTAACAATAATTAATCCATATTTGCTGATAAGGTGAGTTTGAACCATTTGGTTTTACCTCTTTGGGTAAAGGAGATAGGAAAGAAAGTAGGAAAGCAAGGTCCAGGTTGAGAGCACAGGGAGCTACGGGAATGCCTCCTTGGTCTGTATCCCACGCCTACTGTCACGGTCTAACTCTTAATGAATGACAGAGATTTGGATAATATTGTTGGTTAAGGGTTAACATTTTTCATTGCGGTTGGAGGCAGTGGTCAGGAGACCCTCACTTCCTAGCGCCTTATTTTCTCCAGCCGTAAAACATGGAAGTAGCTCCCGCCTCGCTGTGTTTCTGGACCTTGCGGTGGACCCGTAATACAAAGAGCGCCCGGCGCATGAGTCACACGCCAGGTGGCCGACAAACGCAGCCTTTGTACAGAACTCCAAGTCAGCGGCCCTCCTTCTGGTGGGGCCCTCCAGAAGGCATCAACGCTGATTTGCATTTTTTACTCAAAGAGGTTTCATAATGAAATGCAAACCATGGAGTCGCTCTCTGCCCTCTTCATGCCCGTTCCCAGCAGGGGTTCTCCTGCGTCCCGCGTCTCCCGTGCGCGTGCGTCCTGCTTTCCTCGGTGTTCAGCGCCTCTGCGCAGGAACCCTGATTGTTTTCTTTTCTTTTCTTTTTTTAAAGATTTTATTTATTTATTTGAGAGAGAGAATGAGAGAGAGAGAGAGAGAGCGAGAGAGAGAGCACATGAGAGGGGGGAGGGTCAGAGGGAGAAGCAGACTTCCTGCCGAGCAGGGAGCCCGATGCGGGTCTTGATCCCGGGACCCCAGGATCATGATCCGAGCCGAAGGCAGTCGCTTAACCAACTGAGCCACCCAGGCGCCCCCTGATTGTTTTCTTGTTTGTCATCATTTCTGTGGCAGCTGTTCTCAAACGGCATGAAGTCACTTGCGAGGAGTGTAAACCATGGAGATTCCCCACGCTCAGAACCAGGGGGTCTGGGTGGGACCTGGGGGTCTGCCTGGGTGATTCCTCCGTGTAGAGAAACTGTGTGTAGCAGACACCGTGACAGATAGGGTGGCCGTGAGATGCAGCACAGAACCAGAGGTGGGGACACTCTGGCGCAGCGCCTGTAACTCGGATGGCAGCTTTGGAAGCTGCAGGTACTCTCTGCTTCTCCTCTGCCTTCATCCTTCTGTCCAGAGGCCCCATGGGGGAAAAGGAGCCAGGAAACAAGTTTTGAGAGGCCCCTGCAGCAGGGGGCTCAGCGCGGGGCAGGAAGGAGGCGTGTATGTGCCTGGACTGAGTGAGTGGAATCAGACCTGACTGTTAGATCTGGGGTGGGGAGCTGGTGGGCAGTGGGGTTTTCCTCCACCAGGCAGCCCGCAGAGACGTCCTCCTTCTGTGAACCCACAGCCCCACCTGGCCTGGGCTGCTTGCTACCATGCTCAGGAGACTGCTAGTACTCTTCTTTGGTTCACATGTCTGCTGATGTGGCGCACATGTGCTCACTGCTGGATCTGACAAGTTTTTTGTCTTAAAAAAAAGCTGAAATGCCTTTGTGGTTAAAGTACTAACCCATTGATTGAACCTGAATGCTGTTTACCTCTTTGTAATTTGAGCATCATGAAACCTTATGTTCTTGGTCTTGGGGAGGTTTGTTGGGTGCTTGGATCCGCTCTCCCTTCTTTTTCATGTCCCTGCCCCACCCAGGACTCCAAGGCCAGGTCCACTTCTAAGGCTTAGCTTCCTCTTTTCCTTCTGCTGACTGCCTCCTGCCCATTCTCCCTCTGCATCCTAATCCATTTTTTTTTGGCCTTTTAATTTTATTGAGGCGTAATTTACATAAGCTAAAATGCCTAGGTCAGTGAGTTTTGAAAACTGCATACACCTGTACAGCCCACACCTCTCTATGGGATGATCTTGATAGGAATGCGGGTCACATGGGTGTATGCTTTTCCATCATTCCAAGAAATTCCCTGAGGGGCCCTTCCCACTCCAGCCTCAGTTTCTCGCTCAGGCAATCACTGTTATCTATTTTCCCGTAGAAATAAGTCCTAGGACTGCCTGCCTGTCCTAGAATCTCATGTCAGTGATATTACGCAGCAAATACTTTTTTGTGTCTGGCATCTTTCACTGGTGTAAGGTTTTTGAGATCCATCCTTGTGGTTTCATGGGTCAGGAGTTCTGTCTTTTTATTGCTGAGTAGTATCCCATTGTATGAATATACCACACATTGTTTGCCATTCATCAGTTGTTAGACATTTGGGTTGTTTCCAGTTTTGGGTTATTGTGTCTGACACTCCCATGACGATCTCGTGCAAGTCTTTTTGTGGACATATGTTTTCATTTTGCTTGGGTAAATGCTGAGGGGTGGAACTTTGGTTCCTGGGGTATATATATATATTTATCTTTTCGAGAGATTGCCATTTTCCACAATGTACCATTTTTATACTCCCATCAGCAATGCGTGAGAGTTCTCGCAGCTCAGCATTCCTGCTTACCTTCAATGTTGACTTTTTAATTTTAGCTGCTCTAGTGGGCATGGGCATGAAGTAGATATTACTGTGACTTTAATTTGAATTTCCCGGGGAAGGTAAGCAATTTTTTTCATGAACATTTTCTGTTGGTCCATTTCTGTGTCATTGTGTTCCACTACTTTTATTTCCTTCCTTCTACTTACTACAGATTTCATTCATTCTTTTTTCCTAGTTCCATTAAGTGAAGGCTTAGATCATTGATTTTAAAACTTTTTTTTCTCATATAAGCATTTAGAGCTCTAAGTTTCCCTTTAAGCACTATTTTGCTGCATCTCACAAATGTTGCTATACCACTTTCTTCACTAGCAGTTGGTTTGAAATATCTTCTGATTTTTCGTGTGAATCCCAGTCATTCTAAAAGACTCAGTTTAAGTCTTATTTCTCTCTTTGCTGATGACCCAAGCCTAATCTTTCTTCTCTACCTCATTCATTACATATTTTCTCTTTATAGTCTTGTATATTGTTTTAATCTCTAATTTTCCTTGTGCATGCACGTTTATTTTATGTAATTGTCTTTTACTGACTCCCTAAATGAACAATAGGCTCCTTGGTTGCAAGAACTCTAATGAGGACTTTGTAACCTTGTTAGTATCTTGTCTGTAGTTGGCATGTAATTAACAGACATTTCTCAAGCACCATTAATGTGGAAGCTGCTGTGGGTGATAAAAGTTGGGTGTAATCCAGAAATCTTTAAGAAGTTAACTGATTTTTAAAAAGATGTTAACTAAAGACATAAAATAATATAGAATAAGAGCTAAAATGAGGAATGGGCATTAAACACCCTGGGTAGTCAGAAGAGGAAGAGAAGACCGTAGAGGGATTACTTGAGGAAGACTCCAGAGAGGAAATGGGATTTGAACTGGCTCTGAAGCAGAGGTGAGACTTAGGTGAAGAGGAGGAAATGGCATTCCCCCTGGGGGCCGGGGGGCGGGGGGGGGTGGAGCATGTGTAAAAGTCCTGGGGTAGATACATAACCTGTCCATTTGGAGGTCAGGGAAGAGACCAGTGTGGGAAAAGCTGGGGGAGAGAAGTCAGGGATACTGTGTAGAGGGCTCTGGGGATATTGGGGTTATGGGGTTATCAGTTCTGATGGCAAAGTTGTGCTGCCATCTTGGTGCTCATGCAGTCTTCCATCCTACTTGGCCCTCCAAATCCTTGGGGATTTCCTTTCTTGGTCACCTCTGTACCCCAGTCTCTGCTCTGAAGCAGCAGTTCTGGTTAAGGCTGACAGCCAGGAGTCCTAATGATCTGGTTTGTTTCCACGAAACCCTGGTCTATCTCCAATCCTTCCTGCCCAGCCCAAAGAGTGTCTGCACCTTTCATTAAGAAAAAGGAAAGTACCTTAACATAACGATAAAAAAATTAAAAAAAAAAACAAGAAAAAGGAAAGTACCTTTTTCAAATGAATATCATAAGACAGAGAACCCAAGTGCTTTTCTCTAGGAAGGGCAAAGCACCTCTGTCTACAAACCAGCATTGACTGTGGACCTGTGTATCCACTCATTCACTCATTCACTCCAGAGTCTGTTTTCATCCTTCTCCTTGGATGCATCTGGCTGGAACACAAGAGGCATTTTCATCCTACAGAATTTTACTGCAGAGCTTTGGTGTGCATCATATGAAGCTAGATGGTTTGGTTGTGTGTGTGTGTGCAGGAGTGGTCCCAGACTGGGAAGAAGCTGCAGGAACTTGTGAAGGGTTGGGACAGCAAGGTTCCTTATGTGGTGGATACCGAACAGCAAATTCACAAGCGGGGCGCTCTGAGAGCCCAGGGGAGGGGGCATTGGGGCTACTCAGAGGAGGCTTCCAGAAAACTTGGGGGTTGAGGGACTGGATTTGGATTCAGGAGGGCATAATGTAAACATTGTCTTAGAGTTGCCGCTGAGCGCTGCATTGCCGGTGACCGTAAGAAGCCTACCTGGCTGAGACAGAAGTGTGTACGGAGGGGTGGGGAGAGGAATGAAGTTTTGATGGAGGCTATTTCCTTAGGCTCCCCGAGGCCTAAATCTATGCTGAAACAACAGCCAGAATTCATAGAATTAAAGGCATTTTTTACTTCGATTTAATTATATGTGTAAAATTGACTATTCTGATAATAACCCATCTTTAAAAATGCAGTGTGAGTTATGGCCAGTTAGGTTTCTGAATGCCACGTTAAATCAACCTCAAGCCTTGGTCCTGCTGGATCTCCCTGGGACCCTGTCTGCTAGGCCAGGCTGTGTAAGTGGCAGCAAATGGAAGAGAGAAATTCTGCTTCTCTGGTGCCCGTGGCTAAGTAGAGAGGTGTCTTCAGGAGTCCCCCAGTCACCACCAAGGGCAGAGTGCCGCCGCCCCCCCCCCCCCCCGTCCCCTCAGCGGACTGGGGGCTGGGAAGGGGTGGTCACCTGGGCTGGGCTGGGGGTGGGTGAGTTCAGAGCTCCCCAGGGCATACCCCAGGGCAGCCTAACTGACCTCCCTAAGGGACTGGAGTCTGAATCTGGCAACCTATTGTATGCATTTGGATGTAGAAGCCAGGGAACTAGCCTCATTAGGGGACACTTTAGGGGATATTCTTTAGCCCCTGACTGGTTGGCTTAAGGGGCTGAGGGATGTTGATTTTAAAAATATACTGTCTCTGGGGATACTGCTTTGGGGACTTAGGTAGCTTCCTCCAACCTCAGAGCGCACAGTAGGATAAAATAGTATAGATTGCTAATTTAAAATGAAAAAAACACATTCCTATCTCCCCCCCTACCCCCCGCAAATTGGAGCCAGCCAGTGACCATGTGATGGGTTGTGCTGGTTCCCCTTCATGTTTCCCGGTGGCAAGTGGGCCCCCTCTCCGCCCCTGGGGCCTGGCTCCTGGCTCAGAGCTGCTTGCTCTTTGTAGGGATACCCTCAACCCTCCCCCCGCAGACCAGGCTTATTGGTGTGGGAAGAGGCATCCGTGTCAAGCTCTGTGACAAGTTTAAGGACAAAGGGAAAACTGTGTAGCCCTGGTTCTGGTTCTGGGTGGGGGCCCAGGGAGGGACAGAACCCAGCCAGCTCCCTCACCCATGTGCTCTCTCTGTCCCATCACTTCCTGTTTCGTGGCCCTTTGGTTTCATAACTTCGACAATTCTCCCATAGCTGCATACACACTTAACTTCTAGTTTGTTCTCTTTGGTCACATATGCCTTGGAGGTGAAGTGCTTCAGAAACTTTCCACTGCCGGCTTCCCCCCTGTGCTCGGCCCTGTGCACTCAGCAGGCCTGGGGCTGCCGTCTCCCCTGTCCCCGCTCTGACACAATGTCGTTTCTCACCAGAACTCAGACATCCTCAGCACCGCGGGCTACGACTGTATCATCCAGCACCTGAACAACGGCCGCAAGAACTGCAAAGAGTTTGAAGACTTTTTGAAAGAGAGGTACCAGCTGTTCTTCCTTGAAGACGGAGGGGGAGACAAAGCACTCCCACTCAAAGGGACCATTTACTGCTTTCTGTTTGTCTTCAGGGGTTCACAGGCCCTCTGCTCTAGGTTATGGGATGATACCCAAGAAGTAAATGATATTTCTGTCCTGAAGTTCTTTTTTTTTTTTTTTTTTAAGATTTTATTTATTTATTCATGAGAGACAGAGGGGGAGAGAGAGAGAGAGAGAGAAGCAGAGGGAGAAGCAGGCTCCCAAGGAGCAGGGAGCCCGATGCGGGACTCGATCCCAGGACTCTGGGATCATGACCTGAGCCGAAGGCAGACGCTTAACCATCTGAGCCACCCAGGCGCCCCTGTCCTGAAGTTCTTAAAAATCATTGTGACAGATGAGATTTATGAATGAAACAGCAAACAAAATATCATAAAATCCGAAGTGAGGTGATACGCATAGCACTAAAAACGTCATGGGAGAGGGAGATTGTGAAAGACCAGTCAATAAAGAGGGGCAGATAGGACCTTTGAGGGGCCCTTGGAGGGTGGTGTGGATTTGATAGATGGAGGAGTAGCTAGGTGTCTGTGGGAGGACAGCAAGCTTGCAGGTGGAGAGGAGCATGACTTACCTGATTCAGAGACCGGGGTGGGGTGGGGTGGGGTGGCTGTGGCCACAGAGCAGTGAGAAAGAGGGGGGCGGGTCACAGCCTTCCAGAGGGCAGGGGGTGTTCAGGGCGGTCCATGCCAGTTTAGAGGATTTTTCCTTAACTTTTCTTTTTTTAATGGATAGGAATTTTTTTTTTTTAAATTCCATACTTAATGGGGGTAAGTTAGTTTTGTGGAAAATCTTATCCCACCGGAATACTCAATTTCCCAGTGATTCCAGATAAAGGAACACTTTAGAGGGATCTTTGGCCAAAGATCAGGGTTGTTGCCAGGACCCCAACTAATGAACAGATTCTATTTGTAACACAGTGAGTAAGAGGTTTATAACTTGGAGATCCAGACATCAACATGTTTTTCCATCAAGTGTTTTTATTTTCTTCTCGAGAGAACATTGGGTAACATCACAGGTCTATGGTTGTCCGCCCTGGATGATGAGGCCTCTCTCCCTAAACTCTTTGAAAGTCCCCAGGGAACTGGAGCCCTGACACCAGGAGGGGTGGGTGGGGAGAGGGGTGTCCACTCTCAGGCTCCAGGGAGCTGGTCACTGCACCTCCTTCTCTGAGGGACCAGCCTCCCTCTTCTACCCAAGCTGGTTGGCAGGGGTGACACCAAGTTACACCTTTCCTTTCTCCTAATGGGCACCGGAGGTGGGCTTCCCCCTTTCTTCAGCGGAGCTCTGACAAGGTAGCCGGCAAACAGGCATTTCACGAATGCAAGATACACAGATTGCAGAACATCCCTCGCTTTTTGTGTTCCTCCTCCAGGTAGGGCTTTATACATTTTCTCCTGGGAGTGAACTAGCCTTGCCATACATCCATGAGGAGCCATTGGCTACTGACTGAAGCTTCTGCTGCCCAGGCAGGACCATCCAAGAGACCCCTGACACAATGGGGATGGGGATGGAAATCAGTGGTGTCCACATTTTTTTTTAAATGTAACCCTCAGTAAGAAATAAAATAAAAATTAAAAAATAAAGTTTTTTAAAGAAAAAGGAAATAAAAAAAGATTTACACTGCCACCCAGTACACACATGCATAAAACGAAAGTTTAACAAACATCACTGCCCTATTATTTTATTCAATTTTATTTGTTTTTTTGTTTGTTTGTTTTGTTGTTTTTTTTTTTAAAGAGAGTGAGAAAGCGCACAAGTTGGGGGAGCCAAGAGAAAGAGAGAGAATCTTTTTTTTTTTTAAAGATTTTATTTCTTTATTTGAGAGAGAGAGCACACACATGAGAGAGAGAGAGAGAAAGAGAGAGTGGGAGCGCACAAGCAGGGGCAGTGGGAGAGGGAGAAGCAGGCTTCCCGCGGAGCAGGGAGCCCGATGCGGGGCTCGATCCCAGGACCCTGAGATCATGACCTGAGCTGGAACCAAGAGTCAGTGCTTAACCAACTGAGCCAACCAGGCACCCCGGAAGAGTAACTTTTCAAATGAAGTTGGATAATTAACTTACCATGGGAACCTAGAAAGTGACAGCTCCAGAGGTGTCACACACACACACAGACCCTGTGTTTATGACTCATCAGCGCTGGGCAGAAGGGCAGGTGACCTTCTAGGAGGATGTGCTTGTTCCTTGTGCAAAGCTGTTCTTTCCCCGCCTTTTCTTTCTGTTTCATACATTCGCCCTACCCCCACTCTCTCTATTCCAGCCAGAGTTTATTAGTATGCTTTGGATGTCTCTGCCTCTACATCTTTACTCCATTATTTCCCACCCGAATGTCTTCCCTTCTCCTTGATGCCTAAGTGAATTCTCCCCATCCTTCAAAGTCCAGGTCATATTCCTGCCCCCTCCCCCTCCTCCCCTTCACCTTCTCCTCCTCCCTGGCCCCTCCTCTCCCCCTCTCCTCCCTCCTGCTTCCTAAAAGCTTCTACAGAACATCCCAGTTTGAGGCCTTCCACTGGTTAACAATGAAATGAACCTATTTTTTTATTTATTTGACAGAGAGAGAGAGAGCACAAGTAGGTAGAGCGGTCAGCAGAGGGAAAGGGAGAAGCAGGCTCTCACTGAGCAGGGAGCCCTACACAGGGCTCGATCCCAGGACCCTGGGATCATGACCCGAGCCGAAGGCAGCCGCTTAACCAACTGAGCCACACAGGTGCCCCTGAAATGAACCTATTTTGTCCCTGGTACTCAAGCCTGTGGACTCTCTCACCCCTAGAACCCCAGATGGGGCCAGCTTACATACCAAGCTCCTGATATGAGCAGGAAACGAGGAATATAAAAATGAGGATCATCATCCTGCAGCCAGTAGCTAGAGGCAATTAAGTGAGATTATATTAATAGCTGCCAGCTATTGAAGGCTTGCCAGATACACGTATAAGCTACCATATATTTTGCATACATTATCTTGTTCGTTGTCCTAATAACCCTGTGTGGTCAGTTTTATTATCCTTATTTTACAGTTGAAGAAACTGAGGCTCAGAGAGGTTATGTAACTTGCCTAAGGTCAGACAGCTAAGAAAGGATAGATCTGGTTTCAAACCTAGGAAAATCAGGTTCCGGAACCCACTGCAGTGTACCTGCTGCAGTACCTGGGACGCTGTAACTGATGGGAGAATGGGGGTATTTGGCACATTAGACAGACCATACTACACCAAGTAACCATCTGTTGTTCTTGTGAGACCTGCCAACTGCAGAGTTTATATTCTATCCCTCTCGTTGCTACAGTTTAGCTGCATCTTTGAATTGACTGTGAAAGAGGAACTCTATAGGGTGGGTAAAAGGATATTCCTCGAGAACATGGGAGGAGGGGTGGGCCTTAGGAGTGCAGCATTTGGTGGAAGTATCTCTTACTCCACTTAAGTATATGTATATAAATAGAAATAAAAATTAATTTTTGGTATATAAATCCTTGGGTCACAGTTTTGAAGAGTTAGTCTGTAATGCCCTAGCCTGTGCTGGTCAGGGGGCCATGTCTGGTTTTGCCCGTGATGTCCAGGCTGGTGACTTAGAGGTGAAGACCACTGGTCTTCTCACCGTTCTTCCTGTTGGGTAGAGGGAGTTCTGCATTTTAGAGAATGGTGTTATATCTGAGCTTCTCCCGTCAGAGGTGCAGTTTTGCCCTCGAGGGGAGTGCCATGTGTTTTAACTAAGAATCAGCACCAAGAAGGACTCAGAGCTCTCTCTTCTGTTTCCCTTAGGGCATCAATTGAAGAGAAATATGGCAAAGACCTTCTCAACCTCTCCAGGAAGAAGCCATGTGGACAGTCGGAGATCAAGTAGGTGCCACGCTTCGTTCCGGGTTCCTGGTCGACCAGTACTGTCAGGAGCCCCCATTGCTTCAGCAGACAGAGCTGGCCAGTGGGGTGATGTGTACTGGGTGAAAACAGTTTATAATTGTTTTTTCCCCCCTTATTTCCAGTTATGAAAAATACAGAAAAATAGAAAGAAGGCTCCAATGAACTATGAAGCCACAACCCATTAGTAAAACTTTGAACTTTTTCATCGGGAGGATTATACTATATGTAATTTTATACTAGACATTTAATAGAGGGGCTTAGGCACACGCACACATGCATGCACGCTGTTTGTGACAACTCTGAGAGATTGTCTTTGCACCATTTTATAGTTCTCACCAGTGATGTGAGGTTTCTGTACAATTAGTTATTCTTCTGTCACTCACTGAATAAAGATATGGCTTTAGGAACATACTCTCTCTCATCCACAGGGCTGGTGGCTTCATGGGTGGTCATACAGGCTCCTGTATTGATATTTATTGAGCTCTCTGTTATTTAGCAGAATGAGTCTGATCCAAAGTGATATATATATTTTAAAGATTTATTTATTTATTTGAGAGAGAGAGAGAGTGAGAGTGTAAGCATGGTGGGGGAGGGGCAGAGAGAGAAGGAGCGAGAGAATCTCAGGCAGACTCCCTGCTGAGTGTGGAGCCTGGTACGTGGCTTGATCCCAGGACCCTAAGATCAGGGTCTGAGCCAAAACCAGGAGTCAGACACTTAACTAACTGAGCCACCCAGGTGCCCTGATCCAAAGTGATATTTATTATATTCTTAGACCTTTGACCTATAACTTAGTAGATTCATAGAGAGCCTCTAGCATCGTTCTCTGTGTTCTGTGACAAAAGCCAGTCAGTGTTCCTTCTTAGAGTGTACCTCAGAGTGAAAGATGCAACAGGAAATGATTTGTAGCAACGGTGTCTCCAGGGTCGATATGAAAGGTCATTTGGGGGGGCGCCCGGGTGGCTCAGTCGGTTAGGCGTCTGCCTTTGGCTCAGGTCATGATCCCAGGGTCCTGGGATCGAGTCCTGAGTCAGGCTCAGGTCATGATCCCAGGGTCCTGGGATCGAGTCCTGAGTCAGGCTCCCTGCTCAGCAGGGGGCCTGCTTCTCCCTCTCCCTCTGCCTGCCGCTCTGCCTACTTGTGCTCTCTCTCTAGCTCTCTGTCAAATAAATAAATAAAATCTTAAAAAAAAAAAAAGAAAGGTCATTTGGGTGACTTCTGTTTCTGTCACCTCTAGGATGATCTTTAGGAAGGGGCCCTCGATAAGAGTGCAAGACTTGCTTCTCTGTGGACTAGTTAGAATTTTTCATCTCCTGGACCACATTGAGAGACTCAGGTCTCTAATGGGCCACGTTAGGGTTTAAGGCCAAAGCGCTTATTTAAAAGGGTGGTAGAATATTTTGTCTTCCCACAGTGAAGAACACTAGGGAGAAGAGGAGATGGACATTGCTAGGCCACCACCCCCAAGGTTCTGATTCTCTCTCTGGATTGTCATCATGTCCTGAACAAGGGAAATAGCAATTAAGTGATGATGGGAGACAAGAAAGCTAATGACAAATGAAAGAGAGATTTGGACTGCCCTTTTAGTGGCCCTTCAGCCGGTTGCTTAGGGTTGGGAAAAATTTTAGACCCTGAACAATTTGTGGGTAAGGCTGGATTTCAAGTCCACAACTCCCCATGGAGAAAGACTTCCGGTTGTACCTGCTGCCGTAGCCCTCTGCCTTTCTCACAAATTCCAGTAGTAAGTCTGTGCTTCAGTGATGCTCATTTGTCCTTCTGGACCACTGGCATACTTGTTTGATAGGGATACTTTCTAGTACATTTTGTTCCTTGAAAAATTGTATCATAAGATGGGTAAGGTGAATGGAAAATGTGCAGTTACGTTTTTCTGCTTGATATCTTTGTAATAATTGGAAATGTTTGTGTGAGAAAAGGCGCGGAGAAAGAAGAATCCTTTCTTTTGGGATAAATGAACAGAGCAGGAAAAGTGAGAGCTAGAAGAAGTGGCCAGCTGGAAAAGACGAGGGTTTTTACTTCGCAAAATAGCAAAACTTGCCACACACATATATACATACAGGAAATGATCCATGATCTTATGCTGTTGTGGCTGGGGGACCATGAATTCACAGAATTCCCTTCCTACTTGAGTGGCCGGAGTGAGCCCAGTGAGATCTGCTTCTGTGAAGGCAGCCTGAGCAAGAGCATTCCCAGGGCCAAGTGACCCCGGAAGGAGGTTTACTTAAACAAGTGTAGGATGGGAAGAACTCAAACCGTAGGCAAGGGGGTCTCCAAAGAAGGAGGAGCCATGGGCCATAAGAAGATGGGGGAGATCAAGAGAAGGTGTGAAAAGTGAGTCAGGGTCTTTCTCCACTGAAACCATTAGGTAATAAATGTGTGTTATTTTAGGCTGCTAAATTTGTGGTAATTTGTTATTCAGCAATAGAACACTGATGCAGTGTGTTTAATGTCTGTCTCCCCCATTAGAGTATGAGGTCTGGGACCGTGTCTGTCTTGTACCATTGAATCATTAACATCTGCCACAATACCTGGCTCATAGTTTATGTTCAATGAGCACAAATGATTGATGAGTGAATGAAACAGGGGGCGATCAGGAGCCAGAGTTTGAACCCTTCCTTTATTGGCTTGTATCCATATTTCTCATGATCGTATCTTAACGAAGGACTGGGATTCTTATGAGAAAGGGACCGTAACTCCTGTAATACCACTGGGGGAAATGAAGCATAAGGAATTTTGGCATCTTGCTCTACCTGGGTGGACAGTGGAGAATGTATAATGCTTGTGCCTGCGATTGAGAGAGTAGGAAAGAGGAAAGTGAACGGCAAAAGTCTTGATCCTTTGTGGTCTTCCCAACCTCACGGGCAAAGTTGAGCTGACAGGCCATGAGATGCGGGCAGAGAGAAGCATGCCGTGGCTTTATAAGATTGCACAGCCGGTTTCCAGAACTGAAACTATACATGTGCTTGTTTTTTAGCACCCTGAAGCGGGCCCTGGAAGTCTTCAAGCAGCGTAAGTGATTCTTTAAACCGTGTTTGCCGGCCCCAGCAGGTGCTGGGTCTGTCTGTCACCAGCGGTGGGTTTTAATGTGAACAGCAATCTCATATTCAGTGAGAAAAAAATTAGAGCAGCTCCCAAGGTGAAAAGGAACTCAGCAGAGTTGAAATGAGGAGGAGAACCCATCCTGCACACCCTCTCATCATGATGTGCATTTGACTACTTAGAGCTGTGGTTCTCACACTTGAAATCCAGGGCAAGACCCTGGCACTCTGGTCTTCAGAGGGTCCTGTCCAGTTCTAGGCTGTTTTTCAGTTCAGCCCTGGGTACTCACTAGGTGAGTGACAGCCAATGGTAAGAGGCTAAGCTAAAGGTTTGCTAGCTTTGGCCTCGGTGGCCAGGGCAATGCTGGGCACATGCAAGGACTCAATAAATGTTGGTAACCGAGTGAAATAGGTTAATTTTACCATTAGCTCCAGGATTTTGTGAATACGTTATGTGTGGTTTTGTATATTTGAATTCAGACATATGTAGATCTTGCTTATTGTTTTGTCTTGTTTTTTTAAATTCTTCTTACAGAGGTAGACAGTGTGGCCCAATGTCACATTCAGCTTGCCCAGACTCTAAGAGAAGAGGCCAGGAAGATGGAAGAATTCAGGGAAAAGCAAAAGCTACAACGGAAAAAGGTAGGATTTGTGTATGTGTGAAGACATCGGTTTTCCTATGGCACAGAACTCAGGCTTGTTTGTTCATCAAACTCCTTGGCTCATTCCTGCCTTCATGCAGCCATGCTCTTCTTTTAACCAACCTATGAGATTATTTATTGGGAAACCACATGGAGACCCAATCTAGATGGTTATGTCTCTGTACCCATTTGCACCCAGTCAGTTCTCTTTGAATTCTTGCAGGATTTGGGGTTCTAGCCTGCCTTCCTCTTCTTTTCATATCTGCTGCCACTATTCAGACTGTGCCTGGCGAGGGGGAGCCCTCTGTCTTCAGTAGAGTCCAAAGGCGTTTAACCTAGAGGGCTCCCAGATCACACTCCTCCTCCTGGACAAAGCAGTAAGGGAAGGGTAAGATGTGGGAAAGACTCACATTCTCCCAGAGACCATGGAGTCCAAACACCCTATCTTACAAATAGGGAAACCGAGGCCCTGGGAAATCCAGGTCCTTTTTGTCTTCAAAGCACGTGTACATAAGCTCTTTCTCATTGATGGGATTTACTCTTGTCTGACTACAGGGAAGGAGATGGGAGTAAGCAAGAGTTAATAAAACTGCCAAACATTTGAGAAGTTATAAAGATCAAGAAAAGAAGTCCAGATTTATGGTAGTAAACTGTTCCTTAGACTAGACCAGCCACTATTCTGACTCTCTTCTGCTTTGCTCCCAAATGACTTATATATCCAGGTTGGTCTGGCAGCCAAGTAGGGCCCTTCTACAATTTATTTTTTGTATCTGGTCTATAAAGTTGGAACCTTAGCTTCTTTTTTTTTTTTTCATTTTTTATTGTTATGTTAATCGCCATACATTACATCCTTAGTTTTGGATGCAGTGTTCCATGATTCATTGTTTGTGCATAACACCCAGTGCTCCACGCAGAACGTGCCCTCTTTAATACCCATCACCAGCCTAGCCCCGCCCCCCACCCCCCTCCCCTCTAGAACCCTCAGTTTGTTTTTCAGAGTCCATCGTCTCTCATGGGAACCTCAGCTTCTTATGGGGGGACGAGCTCTTTCCTATTTGGCATCCAAAGATTTCCAGCCAGATCTCCCCAGACAGCTCTGCATGGACTTTTTGGAGATCCATCCTCATCGGGGCTCCTGACCGTCTGGAGGTCATTGTCTATAGTGGGTGTGTCCAGTAAAATGTCCAGCGGTTAAGGCTGATTCTATCTGTACGTGAATCTCAGCAACTTTGCCTATGGTTCTAAGTCAGAGTCTAATTCCAGCTTCTTTGGGGACCACTTGGCATTCGGAGTGGGTGCAGCATCTTAAAAGCCTGACTGCCTTCATCTGTTGTCATTTCCCGAGCTCCTCTTAGAGCTGTGCCCCTTGTGAGGAAGAAAGGGTGGACGTTAACATGTAAGGAACGCCATATTGAGTGGTTTCATACACACTCACACTTCAGGTATCAGGTTTGGGAGGTGCCTCGGGCCTCAAATACTTTTCAGAGCAGAAAGAATTTGCATCTTATACCCACCCATTGGATAGTCACACTGTTTTTTGCTGACATTGCCAGCCCTGCCCACCTACCTAGAGGAATAACCATTTTTTTTCTTCAGCTAAGACAGCAGAAGAGATGATTTATTGTACACGTGTTACATCCAGCCACAGATGAAAACAGAATTAGTCCCGAAAGTCACAGGTCCAGGGCAAAGGACCAAAAGGGACTGTTTTGGTATGAACAAGGCGGGTCTCTTCAAAGGTGGTCGTCGCGATCAGATGGCGATGGTCTAGAGCCCTTGAATCAAGCTCTAGAAAGTAGGCATGCAGTCCAACAATTGGTACCAGCATCCCTGGCCTCTGGCTTGCCTTATTTCTGCTCCTGTGGCTCCATGGGTGCAGGTGCACAAGCTAGCGGTTTACTTGGACCTCTGCCTCATCTTTCTTCTTTTACGCTTCAGCCTGCGCATTCGCTTCTTCCTCCACTTGGCTCTCATGGCGCAGAGGTTTCCAAGAAGATGGCGCTAAGGCCGAGAGAGCCGGAATAACCATTTCTCAGAGGCAAAATGCCTTAGACGATCAGAGTCTATGCATAAATGATTTCCAGGAAGAGGAGCAGAGGGTCATTTCATCATGTTTCCAAGTGCCTTTGGGAGCTTTGGTCATTTCAGGGAGAGTTCTGTTAATTTTGCGAGGCTTCTGAAACTTCCCCTCCTAACCAAGTTACAAAGACCAGATTCTCGTAGCTCGAAGAATGTGTTCCGAATTCTGTTGAATAATAGAGGAGCCAGGGTTCGATCCACTGCTGTCATCCCGGTTCCCTATATCCTGTGTGCTCTCTGCAGCAGGAGAATGCCTTCTGAGCTTTCTTGGAGAAGCCCAGAGTTTATTAATAAATTTGCAGTTACTTGTGTCATGGTGAACTCTGGGTTGTGCTACTTCTGTTTTTAGATACATTTTTTTTTTTTTAAATCAAACTTTGGGAGAAAATGTGTCAGTGTTAACTTCCCATTTTCACTGGCCCAACCCTGCATGCGTTGGTCTTCCACTTTTTGGAAATTAAGCCATTTCCATTTATCAAGGAAAGCCATCAGTTGGTTTCTTCTAGTAACTTGGGGAATGGGAGGTGCGGGTAGAATGGCTGATCAGAAGTTAATGGTGTACTCTCTTAGACAACTAGATTTCTGCGGGTGGTGAACAACACAGACATGGTCATCCTTCCCTCAGCGAGTGTAGAGCATGGCCAGAGACTGAGGTGACATAGTCATCATGATAAAGCATGATGAGCCTTAACGGGTAGGGAAGGTGAAGATGCCACCTGAACAAGCAGTGGGGACACCTGACGTCATCAGTGAGGCTGGGGAGGCCTCCTGGGGGAAGACCTTGAAGCTTGTCCCTTGAAGGGACAGCACATGGTCAGGGGCTCTCCTCTGGTGCCCACATTCTGTTCTACGCTCTCAGCTAAGATTGGGATGATCATGGCAGAATGTTGCTCTGCCTGTGTAGTGAGCAATCTCCGAAGAAAGGAACCTCCTGGGTTATACAGAGTGACAGCTTTCTTGAATACAGTCTGAATGTGGACAGACGGACACACAGACCACTGAGCAGCTATTTCAGTAATTTATCACAGGGTCATTGGGGTCATTTATATATCTCTTCTTTCTTTCCCCTGCCCTCTTGCTTTTCCCCACCTTAGAGCAGAGGTGATAGTTTTTGCACTACTTTGTTTTATCAATAATACAACAATTCTATTTCCGTTGGGTTTGGCCTTGGAAGACTTGCCATGACTAGGTCACTCTGTAAGTGAACACAGACATGAGGAGACTTTAATCAAAACCAATCACTCTGTAAGTGAATACAGACATGAGGAGGCTTTAATCAAAGAGCTGGACTTGGTGTCACTAAATGGCCTTGAGCAATATCACCTCTTGGGCCCCGGGGATCGCACCTGTCAGGTGAGAGCCAGACTGCCTCTCTAGGGTTCCGTCCGCATACAAATGCCGGGCATCCTTGAAGGCAGAGAGGAAGAGGAAGGGGAAAAGTCTGGCTAATTAATAGGACTTTGTAGCCACCTGAGAGGTGCTTGACGCAGGTGTTATGTGCAAGTGGGACATAAGGACGCCTGGCTGGGGCCATAACCTATAAAATAGCAGCAGCTGCCAAACTGGAAGAATGGCAATGTGTATATTCGGACTGGAAAGGACCATGGAATAGACCAACATTGCTAACTGATCTGTTCCAGGGAGCCTGGGAAAATTAGAAACCATTAACAAATAAATGCAGCTCCTCCTCCTGGCCGAGGTATATAGGCACTCATGTGAATGACACAGCTTCCTGTCTGTGATGGCAAGGACCTTCCCATGAGTCTTTGCAGTGGGGCTCATATCTGTTCTCTGTGCCTTCAGCATCTTCACTATCAGCAGATGCATGGCTCCCTCTTAATCCCTTGATTTCTGCTAGGCTAGTAGATGACTGCTCTGTTCTCTGAAGGCTCCTTGCCACCCCTCCCACCCCCGGGGAATTTCATGTATTACACAAACGTATATTTGAAGTGAGACCATGCCAACTAGTCCATCCAGATATCTTGACAATCCATCCAACCATGTTTGTGTTGGTAACAGACAAAAATTTATTTTTCCAGAAGAAAGAGAAACCACATTTGAATATCATCTTCAATATTATTATTTTTCATTGTATCATTTTGCACCAGAGCAATGCCATAGCTCATTTTGAATGATTGCATCTCTTGGTCTTTTATACACCCGTTATGTTTTATAGAGCTATCATAAGGGATAATGGTAGGTTAGGGTAATGGTTAGGAATAAGGGCACAGGAGTCAGGCTGTGCCCAAATCCCAATTCCACTACTTGCTTGGCTAAATAAATCCACCTTGGTTTACTGTCAAGAAAATGGAGATAAGAGTACTCACAGTTGTTGTGATGCATGAAAACTGCTTAGCACATAATAATACCTGATAAATGGGCACTACTATTATGTCTGAGACATACATTTTTATTATTTGCTCCATTATTTGAGTACTTAAAGCGTTAACATCACCACCACAACAAAGAAATTGCTTCCAACTGAACTCAACAGAGTACTTTACCTTTCTGGGATTAGATGGGGTAAAGAGAACATCTTATAGCTGTCCTACAAACACTTCTCTTCATACTGCCTGGGCTCCTTGCTGATTAAGGGTGTGCCATTGAAGGATGCTGACATAGGTTTATAGAATAAAGACCCCTTTTATTTATTTTTATTTTATTTTTATTTATTTGACAGAGAGAGAGAGACACACACACACAGCGAGAGAGGGAACACAAGCAGATAGAGAGGGAGAGGCACAGGGAGAAGCAGGCTTTCCGCTGAGCAGGGAGCCCGGTGCGGGGCTCGATCCCAGGACCCTGGGATCATGACCTGAGCCCAAGGCAGATGCCAAACGACTGAGCCACCCAGCTGCCCCTAGAATAAAGACCCCTTTTAAAATATGAATGGTGCCTTAGCAACAGTTTTAAAATCCTTTTTGAAACCCAAGTTCCTTGATTCCAGATTTACTGAAGAGACAGCTCCAAGGATCAATGATTCTCCATGGTGGCTGCCCAAGTTCAAAGGCGGGCTTCACCATTAACCAGCCATAAGACCTGGGGCAGGTTGTTCAGCCTCTGTGCTACAGGTTCCTCATTTGTGCAATGGGGCTAATAAATAGCACCTCTACCTTCTGGGTGTGTGAGGACTAAGTGAGGTAGTCCACATTGAATATTTAGTCCTCAAGGTAAACTGACATTAATAGTAATTTGTTTTTTATTAATAGTGCTTGTCCTCTCTTCACAGACAGAGCTTTTAATGGATGCTGCCCATAAACAAAAGAGCTTACAATTCAAGAAAACCATGGATGTGAGTCTCACTTTATTTTTTATTTATGTACTTATTTTTAAAATATTTTATTTATTTATTTGAAAGAGAGAGAGTGTGCACAAGTGAGGGGAGGGGCAGAGGGAGAGGGAGCAGCAGACTCCCTGCTGAGCACGGAGCCCAGGGACGCAGGGCTTGATCCCAGAACCCTGAGATCATGACCTGAGCCAAAACCAAGAGTCGGATGCCTAACTGACTGGACCACCCAGGCACCCCTGAGTCTCCCTTTATTGCCTTCTTTTTGTCATGGGAACCTTTTCTGAAATCCTGTGCTGTGTATGAGCATATTCCTGACAATAACGTTTCAGTAATACTAATTAGTGCAGTGGTTTGGGAAAACAACCTTTAGAAGTTTGACTTTCCTTCTTTTTAAGGCCTTGGAAAGACTGAGGATGAAACTAGATGAGGAAACAAAATGATAGTGCCTTTCTGGTAACCTGGAAAGGTCAATTTAAATATTTCAGGCCAAGACACAAAAGCATCGATGCTCCATGATGCCATTTATCTTGTTGGATTTGAGCTTTTTCTCTGTGACTACTTTGAATCTTGATTTCTTACCTATTTTACTGAGTGACTCCTTCCTGTTTCAAGATCTGAAACCTGCAAAAACCTTCCTTAAATTATTTATTTAAGAAAACACTTAACAAGATAGAGCTAAGACAGATTGCTAGCACCCTCACTCTAGCGTTTATGAGTCTGTTCACTCGGGACAGTGAACTCTGGTTTTGAAACATCTGTGACTCCATCTCTGCACAGAGGCATCATCATGATATTCTCTGACTGTGACATGCTATCTGGTAACCCAGTTACAAAAGAAAATGTCACCAATGTGGATGGCGTGTGTGGTCTGTTCTGCATCCTTCTTTCCCGTGATGCATAGCACCTCAAAAGCCACTGATAAATAGGAAGTGATGTTAGTGTAATTGCAGAAATAGTGTTGGACAAGAAATAATTGTTCCCAGCACTTTTATTTTTTTAGCAGTCTTGAGTAAGCTTTTTAACAATTGAAGAGAAAGCCTTAGTGAAATACAAGTTTCTTAACTCTGTCTTCTACCTACATGAAGAGCCATATCAGTGTTAGAACTTTTGCTTCGACTGTCAAAAAAATGATTTAGAAAACTCAAGAGAAAGGAAGACTATTGCATTTACTCATTTTTTGCTGACTGTGTCCTTTTTCCCTCTTGATGTTCCAAGGTTTCTTCTTTTATGGTTTCCTTTTGCTTAGAGAACTTCTTTTTTAAGTAGGCTCCATGCCCAATGTGGGGCTTGAGCTCACGACCCTGAGATCAAGCATCACGTGCTCTACCGACTGAGCCAGCCGGGCGCCCCCAGAGAACTTCCTTTAGCCATTCTACAGAGCGGTGTGTTAGCGACAAATACTCTCAGTTTTTCTTCATCTGAGAATGTCTTAATTCTCCTTTCAGTGTTAAAGGCTATTTTCACTGGATATATAGGATTGTGTGTTGACAGTTCTTTTCTATCAGTATTTGAAAATGTGCCACTTTCTTGTGGCTTCTGTAGTTTCTGATAAGAAAGCTGCTGTAATTCAAATTGGTTTTCCCTTATAGGTAAGGTGTCATATATTTTTTAATTTTTTTTTTTTTTTTAGTTTTCAGAAGTTCTCCTGTGTGTTTTTAACATGGATTTCCTTGGGCTTATCTTGTTTGGGGTTTGATCAACTTCTTTAATCCGTAGGTTTACATCTTTTGCCAAATTTCAGAAGTTTTCAGCTTTTTACTTCTCCAAGTGCTTTTTCAGCCCACCTTCCTCTCCTCGCGTTGCAAGGACATGCGTGTTAGATCTTTTGTTACCGTGCCAAAGGTCCATGAGGCTCTACGCATTTTTTTCAGCCTATTTTTCTGTTATTCAGATTAGGTAATTTCATCGTTCTGTCCTCCACTCAGAAGAAAGAGACTCTTTCTTCTGTCTCTTCCATTCTTAAGCCCATCCATTGAGTTTTTTATTTCCATTAGTGTGTTTTTTTAGTTCTAAAATTTCCATTCGGTTCTTCTTTTTTTAATTTTTTTAAACAATTTTATTTATTTATTTGAGAGAGAGCACAATCAGGAGGAGGGGCAGAGGGAGAGGGACAAGCAGACTCTCTGCTGAGCGTGGAGCCCAGTGCGCACCAGGACCCAAGATCATGACCTGAGCTGAAGTCAGACACTTAACGACTGAGCCACCCAGACGCCCCACCAATTTGGTTCTTCTGTTTATCTTCTCTGCCTTTGCTGAGCTTTTCCAGTTCTTTGCCAAGACTATCGATTTTTTCATTTATTTTAAGCGTATTTGTCTCTCTCCCTCTAGTATTAGAAAAGGTCAGGCATATTGTCTAGGCTTGGTGTTGGTGAGAGTGAGGAAATTTACTCCATATACTGCTAGGGGGAGTTTCAGTTGGTGTGGTCATTTTGGAAGGAAGTTGGACATATACATATTCTTTTACCAAACAATTAAACTTCTGGGAACTTGACCTGTATGGATAAATTCATACTACCCAAAATAAAATCAGCATATTTTTATGTTATAAAAAAATGGGAAAGAAGATAAATGTCCACCAATAGAGAGATAGTTAAAATTATGGCATGAGTGTGTGTATTTACAGTCATCGAAGTGTTCAGCTACAGGGCTCATGCTTGATATAGAGAAATGTCTCACATATTGTTACAAAGGAAAATTGTTGCCTGAATATCTCATGTGCTTGTAATTATGAAAAATTATGACATTTTTACGTGTGTGTAGCATGTGTGGAGAATTATATGGCTGTTTACTGAAAGATTAACCCCAAATGAATTGCAGAAGATGCCGAGAAATGCAAGAATGCGTGTGAAATATTTGATGAGCACAAACCATCTCTTGCAAAGGAGTCTTCGTTCTTAGTCAAGCAGTTTTCGGGGGTCAACATTTTTATTTATTAGCTGATTCGCAGCTTTATTTGTTCAAAGAGTTAAGTCTTTGCTTCAATAGTTGAAACAGAAAATGCTCTGATTCACTAGCTATAGTTTGAGAACTGTTTTCACACTCATAGTAGTAATGATGGCCCAGATTAGACCACGGCCTACTTTCAAACAGAACTAAAACAGTTCTTTAAATCAAAAAGGAACATGGCTATGCCTAAGTGCCAGAGTCGCTGGGATTGATGCCCTCCCCACTGTCACTTGCTATGGTGGGCACATTAGGATATTGAAGCATAATTGTAATTACCATGGCCAAGTGATTGCATCTAAGTTCTGAGGCTTATGTTATGAAAATGCTGGATTGCACATCTTACGGTTACATACCTATCTTGATTTTGCCTATTTCAAATCCCATTTTTTGTTTCTGTCCGTTTTTAAAGCTCACATACTTTGTGTTTGCCAAATAGGAGGGATTATTTCCTTGATCAGGTTGCCACCACATGCATAGTTTGGAAAAGGGCTAGAGAGACCTTTCAAAAAGAGATCAGAAAGAGCGTTTGCCCTCAGAGTGCCCACCACGGAGTGGTGATCACAAAGCTAATCTGAGTGCCCTGTGCTTTGCTGGGCTTAGTGGGCTGGTGTGGCTGCTTTGGAGGGTTCCATTCTGCTCACCTGTTTTGGTCCTGTTTTGGCTTCTAACAACAAAGGCAAAGAAGATCTACGAGCAGAAATGCCGAGACAAAGATGAAGCAGAGCAGGCTGTCCACCGGAGTGCCAACGTGGTAAACCCGAAGCAACAAGAAAAGGTACCTGGGCGAGCCAGCAGCCTGAAAAATCTGAGATTTATGTATTTGAGACTCAAGCCAGTTAATAATCTTAATTAAAAGTGGAGCTGCATCCTAAGTCCCTGACCATATCTTCTTCCTCTGGGCTACTAGGATCCTCTGACCAAGAAAATCCCTTGTCACAGTTTTGGGGTTCTGGAAGAGCTGCAGAAACGTGGCCAGGGGGAAGGGAGTGGAGTGATAAGAAGTTGAGGAGGGGGGCTTGGTTTTTTTCACCTTTCTTCAAAACTCAAGTAGTCTTTGTAGCCAGGCCACCTCCTGCTTGGGCATGTTATCAGTTTTACGTAAGCTGAATAGAAGATTGTCAGCAACCAGAGGGCAGGGGTATGTCTTTAGGAAAACAGAGGGCAAGATGCTCCGTGGCTGTTGCCCAATGGTGATAAGATTAGGGGGCAGGTTGAACGATTTGCTGAGAGAAACACAGGCAAAATGTGGGCTACACCGCTCTCTTCACAGTCAGTGTAAGTCTGTTGGCCTGTGGAAGCCTGGCTCAGCATTTCTCCTCTCTCCTTTGTTCTCACAGCTTTTTGTGAAACTGGCAACTTTGAAGACCGCAGTAGAAGACTCGGGTGAGGGGCTGCTCCCGGGGACGGGGGAGGGTTTTGTGGGGCTGACATTCCGCGGAATCTGTCCGGAAAGGTAGTGTTGTAGACCACACAATCATGTTATGGACAGGCAGTGGGATTACTGAGATATCTGGAGGGAGGGAGGGAGAGAAAGAGGGAGAGAGGACAAATCAGGACCTGGGAAAGTGAGAGGAAATAGATGGGACTGCAGTTTCTGTCCCAACACCCCTCCCCCACTTAGGTCTTGGACCTTACTTGTGATTGAATGGTGGAGGTGGTGGTGGTGGGGGGGCGGTCATGGGGCAGCTGCTTTGTAATCAGGTGCTCACTCTGCTTGTTGGGAACATCTCTCTTAAAAGCCCATTTCAGCCCTGCTAACTCTTTCCTGTTATGAAGGCAACAGGCAAGTTGTGAGGCCTTGTCATGGCTGAAATCTGAGATCCAAACCAGGTGTTTGCAAAGCCCTCTAATCCCAGAGTACCCTGCAGAAGATAAGCCTCTCATGACCGTGGCCACTTAAGAAGTCTCTAAATCCAAAAAAAAGAGAAGTCTCTAAATCCCAAACCAAAGCAACTCAATAGTTCTCTTCCCCGCACCTCTCCCTGAAACATTTTCCTGAAAATGGGAAGGAAGCTATTGAGGCCGAATTAGCCAAAGAGAGCCCTGGCTGAGGTTCCTGCCGGCCTTCTCTCTCCTCCCTTGAACCGTTTCTTACTACTTGCTTGGTTTAATGTCTAAAAGGAAAGTGCTTAATTCACAAAGGTATTACGAGAGTGAGAGATGGACATGGCCTTCCAGTGTTCAGAGCTCTTTGGGGCCTTGAGAGCTCAGCCTGCTCCATCGAGGCAAGCTGGGCGGTGGGTCTGCAGGTCCCTGTCCTGTCTGGTTTCTGAAGCCAGGCCCCTCCCCTGCATTGCAGACAAGACGTACATGATGCACATCAGCGCCCTGGACAAGATCCGCGAAGGCTGGCAGAGCGAGCACATCAAGGCCTGCGAGGTACTGGAACCGGCAGCTGCTTGGGAGGGGATGGGTTTTCTTCCCAGAACCTGGAGAGTCTACTTGGGGAGAAACGTACCACCCCCTCACCATAGGACCCCAAGTCTCATAGAATTGCTTGAGGGCCAATTAGAAATCAGAAATTTCAGTGGAGGAGGGAAGGACCTGGAAGGTTTCCCCCCAGACCTCATCTTTCTGCCGAGTCCCAGTCCCGACCGTTGTGTCCGACTCTGCTCCAGGACTTCCTCTCATGTTTGGTTAGCCCAAACACGCCATAGCTGGATCAGGTCATGGGTGATTAAGTCGTTATCTTTCCAGAGCCTCACCTGAACCTGCTATCGGGTAAGGAAAACGCAGGCAGGAGGCGAGCAGGCTTTAGAAGTTTTTACTCTCCTTACACCTTTGATTTCACCATTACCCCCGCTTCGTTTTTAGCACAGGACCTCGCTTACAATCTCCTGCAGAAAATAAAGACGTAATCTTTTTCTTAACCAGTGGTTCTCAAAGTGAAGTCCCAGGATTTGTAGCATCAGTATCCTCTGGGAATATGTTAGAGATGCAGATTCTCAGACCAATTCCAGACCCTACTGAGCAGAAACCGTTGGAGTGGGCTCAGCCCTGTGTTAATAGGTCCTCAGGTGATTCTTAGGCAAATTTAAGCATGAGAACCGCCCATCTCCACCCCCACCCCTCCTTTTCTCCTGTTAGTTGAAAAGGGGCTGCTCCTGCCCTATCAAGAGCCTGTCCCAACACCTGGGTTCAAGATGCCATCATCCAGCTGTCTTTCCCTCATGCCTGTGCACAGCCTTTAATGTGAACTTCTCTTGTCATTTGCACAACGCCGCTCATTCTTGGTTTTAGAACCTACTGGCTGTTGCTTCCCATCTGCTACCCTCTCCTGTCTTCACAGCCAGCCTTCTTGAAGGCGTTGTCTTCACATACTCATCACCCTTTGCCTATCCCAGCCTGCTGCGTCTGCGGGTCCCCCCTGCCCACCTCTGCCCACTCACCGCTGCTCACTTGAGGAACTGGAAATCTCCATGGTGTGAGGTCCAGGAAGCCTTTGCAGTTCCTGATCTTATTTGATATATATCTACTCTCTAGTACTGTGGGTCACTATCCCCCTCCCAAAACACTCTTTTCTGTTTTACTTCCTTGACTGCACAACTCTCATGGAAAAGCCTAGAATAAGGCCCCCTTTTTAAGGTTTAAAAAAATGCAAAGCAATATCATATACATTTTATGGACACGTACGCATTAAAAAAGCCTGCATGAGAATGATAAAGTTTAGGAAAATGGTTATCTGCGGGGAAGGAGGAAGGTGATTGAGATTGGAGAAAGCACACAAGGGGCTTAAACAGAATCTGAGGCAAATATGGCCAAACTTGTTGACTGAGCTAGGTGGTTGCTCTGTGGGGATTCATTACATTTGTCTCTATGATTCTTTCTATGGGCAATATTCTATAATAAAAATAATGTGAATTTTAGTATTTATATGCTACATAAATATTAAATATACTAATATACTAAGTATACTAAATAAATACTAAATACTAAATAAATCCAGAATATATGCTACATACAAATACTCAAAGGTTTGCAGGTGAAATAATGTATTTGCTTCAAAATACTCTGAGGAGTAGTTGATTTGGTAGGCATATAATAAAACAGAATTGGTTGTGAGTTGATAAATGTTTAAGCTGATGATGGGTACACGGGCATTCATTAGACTATTCTCTTGTGTATGTGTGAAGCTTTACATTATAAAAATTTTCAGAATGTAATAGCGTTATAATCAACATTTAAAAACACATTAATATAGAACATCCACTGCCACATAGAATAGCACCCACTTTATAGACTAATAACTTGATTTTCCAAATGTTATTTGTTTATATCCAAAAAACTATTGTTCAGGGAGTGACCTTTTAAAAAAACTTTTTTATTAAAGAAAATTTCAAAACTACACAGAGATAGAAGGCAAGTGCAGGTTCCCCCATGTTCTAATGAACTTGCTTCAGCGATTGTGACCGTCTTGCCAATTGAACTCAGTCATAGGGGCAGGGCAGAGTTTTGAATTGGAGGCTCTGGCAAGCTGCCAGGTGGAGAAACCCATTAGGCAGTTGGAAATGTGAGCTGGAGTTCAGGTTAGAACCTTGCTATCTGGGTTCGTCATTACCTCTTACGTTCAGAACTATATCCGGTCCTGTTTGTGTTAATACCGTGTGAGAATACCATTTGCATTCTTTGCCTGCAGTTAAGAGTTGATGAGTTTCCCCGGTGGTGAGGGCACTATCCTAAACGGGGCAATAAGCTTACAGATAATGAGGATTGATACTGTTTCTTAAGTCATAGCCAGTCTAGACAAATGTCCTTCTTCTCTGCCTATGTATGGACATGTCGTTATGTTTCTATAGATGTTTGAAGCTCAAGAATGTGAACGAATAAACTTCTTTCGGAATGCACTGTGGTTACACATGAATCAGCTGTCCCAACAATGTGTCACAAGCGATGTTGTAAGTCAAAGGCGTCCACGGAGGATTCATTAGAGTGGAAGGAACCATAGACATTTATTAGTCCACCTTCCTCATTTGAGGCCTAGAGAGGTACAGTGACTTGCCCAAGGCCACTCAGTGAGTTGATAGAGCCAAATAAACACCTAACTGCCTGACGCCTGGTCTGCTTTGCTACCATGACTTTCTCTTTAAGAGTTAGGACAAGGGAGCAGAGAAGGGAGACCCAAATGCAGTTTTTTGTTTGTTTTAGGGTTTTTATTTATTTATTTGAGAAGAGAGCATGCACAAGCAGAGGAAGGGGCAGAGGGCCCGGGGGAGAAGCAAGCTCCCTGCTCAGCAGGGAACCTGATGCAGGGCTTGATCGAAGGACCCTGAGATCATAGATCATGACCTGAGCCAGAGGCAGACACTTAGCCGACTGAGCCACCCAGGCATCCCCCCCACCAAAATACAGTTTAATTTATGGATGACAGAGATTTTATAGCATGACTATGAGTCCCAGAGTGTCCCTCCAGGACAGCGCCAAGTACTAGCAGAATGACTCTTGCCCAGGCTAATGATCACGCCAGGGCTCAAGATTTACTTCAGCAGTATTACCAGCGTCAATATCCAGCTTTAACTTGTGCACAGCAATCCTCATGGGATCTCAGACCTCAAACGGATTAGAATTCAAATTATTACAACCCTCTGTCTAAGAAATAGCCACCCTCACTTAGATGGGACAGTCACTTTAGAAGAACAATTGAACTCCTAGAAAACCTGTAGAATTGACTAGAACTTTTTCCAAGGTAATGCATTGTCTTTGCATTTGTGTGTGGCATTAGTCTTGGTATCTGTTTCCTTTGGCCATCCGTATTATAAAAAACCCTCTTTCTGGCAAGGTTTTTATGCTGCCATAGAGATACCTTTCTTGCCATCTTTAAAACAATTTTAATAGCAGATATGCGTCAGAGAAATCCCTTTATATGAGTCACAGAAAAAGAGACTTGGGAATGTCTCTTTTTCTTTTTTAAAACAAAATTTGGGAGATTCAGCCATTCATCAAACCTGTTTTAATAAGCTGTGTCACAGTTATCACCGACATACTCTAGCTTGATTTATCTTTTTTTAAAAAAAAAAACGATTTTATTTACTTATTTGTCAGAGAGAGAGAGTGCACAGCAGTGGGGAGGGGTAGAGGGATAAACAGACTCCCGCCGAGCAGGGAGCCCAATGCGGGACTCGATCCCAGGACCCTGGGATCATGACCTGGGCAGAAGGCAGATGCTTAACTGACTGAGCCACCCGGGCACCCCGATTTATCTTCTTTTTGTTAGATGTATGAAGAAGTCCGTAAGAGCTTGGAAGCGTGCAGCATTGAGAAGGACATTGCATTTTTTGTGAACCACCGAAAAACTGGACAAACCCCACCAGGTGAGTGGAGTGGCAGGGCTAGGGGTTTATTTAAGCATTTCTACTAGTCTTTTGCATCACATGTCGAGAATGGAAGACACTAGCATCTTAATATTTTGTTTCTTAATTCCCCTAGCACCCATCATGTATGAGAATTTCTACTGCCCCCAGAAGAATACAGCCTCACAGGGAAAGGCCCCGGGACCTAACCTAGCAAGGTAATAACCAGCTACCTTTCAAATAACAAAAATACTTTTAATAAATGTTGTTATTATTAGTGTTCTAAGAGGTATTAGAATCGGAACACACCCACCACTGCATTTGCATTTAGGACAAATGTTCAGTGGATTTTACCAGTCATAGTTTAAGGAGGACTATATCATGCTTGAGGGTGATTATTGTTACTCACGTATGAATCCTATACCTTTTTTACAGCTTATAGAAAGCAGGAGTCAGCAGACTCTGGCCCCCTGTGAATCAACTCTGACCAACCTCTTTTGGTAGGGCCCAAGAGTAAAGCATAGTTTTTACATTTTTAAATGGCTGAATAAAGAGAAAAGGATATTATTTTGTGACACATGAAAATTACATGAAATTCAGATGTCAGTGTTCGTATAAAGTTTTATTGGACCCCGACCATGCTCATTCGTTTGCATTTTGTCCGCAGCTTCTTTTGCATTCGAGTTGACAGGGTTGCGACCGAGTTGCCCTCGTGGCCAGCAGAGTCAAAATCGTTTACTGTCTGGCCCTTTACAGGGCTATAGCCCTTACCGCTATAAAGGATCCCGACAGAAGAGAAACTTCTGTTTCACGCAGTCAACTTCATGATTAAGCTGCTAACTTCCATTCCAGTTTTTTCAAAAGAGAAGGGAGTATTTGAGGGGGCATTGCCGGACCGTCATCAATATTTAAGAATGCCAGGCTCTGTTCAGAATAGTTCGTGTGAATTAGCTCATTTCATCCCCACAGTGAGGTGGGAGCCGCTTGTATTTTCCATTTTCCGTGTGGTCATGCAGAGGTACCAGATCAGGAAACCACGCACTCACAGCAGAGATTTTCCTCTTGTCAGTGTGGGGTGTGGGGGCAGGGCTCCGTGCTTCCTGCCCGCAGTGCATCCTGCCCGTCAGCATAATAGAATGTCAGCAGCCTAGATTCCAGTGGGTCAGCGGTGGTGCAGGCCTTTTGCTTCATCTGAACTCTCCTTGACTCTCCAGAACAGAAACCAGATCTGATTAGAGGGCAGTATGCTTGTAGTGTGAAGTCAAAAATTAGAAAAATAACAAGATCTCATCTGAAAAACTTTGGTTTTCATTTCTTACAGGAGAGGACCTCTCCCAGTTCCTAAAAGTTTACCAGGTATGACACTGAGAAAGACCTTTTGAAATGCTTATGTCATGTTCTCTCTCTCTCTTCTTTTTTGTAAAGATTTTATTTATTTATTTGAGAGCGAGCGAGCACATGAGCAGGGGGGTAGGGCAGAGGGAGAAGCAGACTCCCAGCTGAGCACAGAGTTCCACGCAGGACCCTGAGATCATGACTTGAGCTGAAGTCAGTTGCTTAACCAACTGGGCCACCCAGGTGCCCCATCATGTTCTCTCTAAGGTTGAGTAGTTAGAATGTTGAAATAAAGGGAAAGAATGGAACAACTTTTTTAAAAGATTTTATTTATTTATTTGACAGAGAGAGACACAGCGAGAGAGGGAACACAAGCAGGGGGAGTGGGAGAAGGAGAAGCAGGCTTCCCGCTGAGCAGGGAGCCTGATACAGGGCTCAGTCCCAGGACCCTGGGATCATGACCTGAGCCGAAGGCAGATGCTTAACAACTGAGCCACCCAGGCGCCCGGAAAGAAGGGAATAGATAGAATCAAATTCTCAAGAGAATGAACCTATATCAGGATCTTAATATAATACTATTTGTCACAGAGTGGACTTTGGTAATTGGTGGTCTACTTTATAGCTTCTCAAAGAGAATTCCACTCTTGGAGTACCAAAAGAACCTTATTATAAGGCAGTCTTACCTAAGAGATTATTTCAACTTGAACCATAAAAACAGCAAAGTGAGATATAGTTTCCTTTGGATTACACAGAAACATAACTGTTGGAAGGCATAGATGTCTAGAAACATATAACCTCATATTATATATTTGTGCACTGACCGTAATTGGGTCTTTCACTAATCACTCTGGTCTCTTTTTCATTCAGAACTCCTAATGATACCTCTGGGACAAACACACATTTTAGCATTTTTTTTTGTTAGTTTTAGTCCTTGGGTAATTATAAGATCCTTGAAGGTGGGCACTTGGTTTTCTCCTGTATCACTCATAGCACCTAACACAGTACTGGGCACGTAGTAGGTGCTCAGCAAATATCTATTATTCGAGTAAAAGAAAGATACACCTACCTGGGTTCAAGGGACTGAGGGAAGAGAAAACTCACGCAGCATATGGGAGCTTAGTAGAGCTTCAGTGACTGAAAGAAATTCAGGGGCTGAAATGATATCTTTGAAAAATATAAGGATTTGAGTTATTTTATTTTTGTAAAACAATTACCACCTGATAACGTGGGACTTATTTATGTCTATGTCTGAAGATGACTTTACTCTGGGTGCTGCTATCTGCGCATGGATGAAAAGGGCAATGAAATCATAGTAGTGATTTCCAGAATGTGTGAGTGAATCTTCTGGTTTATAGTCATGACTACCATTTGTAGGATTTGTTGCCAGATGTTTTCTTTTTATAAAAGGGACAGTCACTAGAATCTTTAAGTGGAATGTTTTGATTTCAGAAGGGCTAAGATCTTATCATGAAACAAGATTAACTTAATGTTGCTCTGTTCTGCCCTTTGCAGATAATCCTGACTATTCCTTGGTTGAGGACTACAGTCTGATCTACCAGTAACATCAATGGTAAGAACCTTTAATGTTTGCATAATCAAATTGCATTTAGACTGATGAGTGTGTTTTTGAGTCTCTGAAGCTTCTTTATAACACCACTGCAAGCGGCAAGGCCTTGCCTCAGGCTGGCCCACTGATGCGTGGGGTCCTGCAGGATGGCCTCTCTAAATCCCATATTGCAAGGGGACTGGTCCCCGCGCCGTACGTATTTGAATGAGGAGATTCTCCCTCATTATTCTGTAGCTCGTTTTCTGCTCCTGTTAAGCTCTTTGTGGCTATGACACGCTTACGCTCAAGGCAAGGCTCACAAACAAAACACACGTGATCCTCACTGTTTAAGTAATAGTGTACTCTCCCATTCCCAAAAGGGGGGAAAGTCAAGTCAAAAGAAGTCAGTGAAAATGAGGCAAACACTATCACACTCACCTATTACACAAGGGCATTATGGGGCCATCTCATCTCAGATTATTACTGCTCCAAACTAGCAAACAAGGATTCCTAGAGCTAAGCTGTGGAGGCAACCATTACTGCAAAGATGGCGCTCTGTCTTTGGTTCTCAGACACTTGCAACTTGCAACATGTCCCAGGTCAATCTCAGTCTTCACAAATGTGAAGCAATGCCTCTGAAGCCAAAACAGTACTATATGAAACTCTGTCAAGTATAAATGTTTTAACCCAAATGGGTGTATCTTGGGGTATGACAACATATGTACGTATGAGCAAAGAAAAGGCTTGAAAAGATATATTCCCAAACCAGTAATAGTTTTTCTTTACTTATGTTTTCCAATTTGTCTACAATGAAACTTTATTACTTCTTTAATAAAAAACTGTTTTTGAAGAGTTGATCCTCTTGCACCTTCCTGGTTTAGTGTGTTCCCAGGAGTGCCAGGAGTGGGGGTGGGATACAGGAACTGGAACAGCCTCTCTCCCACCCTCCCTGGTTTGGTGCTACTGTCTCTTAGGAAACAAAACAGGTTTTTGGTTTTTTTTTAAATTTTTAATTAACATAATGTATTATTTGTTTCAGGGGTACAGGTCTGTGATTCATCAGTCTTACACAATTCACGGCGCTCACCATAGCACATACCCTCCCCAATGTCCATCCCCCAGCTACCCCATCCCTCCCAGCCCCCTCCACTCCAGCAACCTTCAGTTTGTTTCCTGAGATTAAGAGTCTCTTATGGTTTGTCTCCCTCTCTGGTTTCGTCTTGTTTCATTTTTCCCTCCCTTCCCCTATGATCCTCTGTCTTGTTTCTCAAATTCCTCATATCAGTGAGATCATATGATACTTGTCTTTCTCTGATTGACTTATTTCACTTAGCATAATACCCTCTAGTTCCATCCACGTCATTGCAAATGGCAAGATTACATTTTTTTTGGATGACTGCGTAATATTCCATTGTGTGTGTATATACACCACATCTTCTTTATCCATTCATCTGTTGATGGACATCTAGGCTCTTTCCATAGTTTGGCTATTGTGGACATTGCTGCTCTAAACATTGGGGTGCCTGTGCCCCTTCGGATCACTACATTTGTATCTTTGGGGTAAATACCCAGTAGTGTAATTGCTGGGTCATAGGATAGCTCTATTTTCAACTTTTTGAGAAAACTCCTTACTGTTTTCCAGAGTGGCTGCACCAACAAAACAGGTTTTAATAGTGCTCTATGGTGGCTTTCCTTCAGTGTTTTATAGCACTGAAAAGTTCTTTTTAAAAAAATTTTTTTTAATTTAAATTCAATTAACTAATATATAATGTATTATTAGTTTGAGAGGTAGAGGTCAGTGATTCATCAGTCTTATATAACACCCAGTGCTCATTACATCATGTGCCCTCCTTAATGTCTATCACCCCGTCCCTCCATTCCCCTCCCCTCGAGCAACCCTCCGTTTGTTTCCTATGATTAAGAGTCTCTTCTGGTTTGTCTCCCTCTCTGATTTCGTCTTATTTTTCCCTCTCTTCCCCTATGATCCTCTGTTTTGTTTCTTAAATTCCACATGTGAGTGAGAGCATATGATAATTGTCTTTCTCTGACTTATATCGCTTAGCATAGTACCTTCTAGTTCCATCCACATCATTACAAACGGCAAGATTTCAATTTTTTTTTTATGGCTGAGTAGTATTCCATTGTATATATATACCACATCTACTTTATTCAGTCATCTGTCAATGGACATCTGGGCTCTTTCCATAGTTTGGCTATTGTGGGCATTGCCACTATAAACATAGGGGTGCAGGTGCCCATTCGGATCCCTACATTTGTATCTTTGGGATAAATACCTAGTAGTGCAATTGCTGGGTCATAGGGTAGCTCTATTTTCAACTTTTTGAGGAACCTCCATGTTGTTTTCCAGAGTGGCTGCACCAGCTTGTATTCCCACCAACAGTATAGCACTGAGAAATTCTTGAAGTGAGCATATCAAACCTTGCTTGTCTTCAGTCCTCTGAAAACACCTACTTTGTGACTTATAGCCCATTAGCTAGATGGAACAGAAGCCATGTTGTTTTGATTACATAGAAATAATCAGCTAGTATGTATTGATATTTAAATATGAGTCCTTAAATTGCTTAATAAATGTTTTTAATATCTAAGCAACTTGGCTGTCAAAGATGATGGAAATTGAAGATCTAAAATACCATGGCCTCTGACTATACATAACTTTCTGACTTACAAACAAATGGAGTCTTTACAACTGGTCATCATTTCTTCATTTCCTAAGGTTCCCTTTTTCTCATGGAAAGAGGCACGGCCCGTATTAGCAGTAGAGAGGGACAGGGGGAATCAGCGACTTGGGACCCCTGCCCTCTGGAACACCACATACACGATGGCTGCAGCAGTCATGGGCAGCTCCAAGAGTTTGGTGGTGGTGTTTTTTTTTAACCTCCTCCTTTTCTACCCTCACCTATTTGCATAAAGCATGTATTCTAGTTGCTTAATGGTAACCTTTGATCTGGCAACTCTAGTTCCTCAGAGCTGTAGAACCTGCTGTTCACAGATGCATGATGCTAACACCAACACACATGAGCTCTGTCACTTCCTCGGGTTCATTGGTGTGCGCCAGTCCAACGGACAGGGGCTCAGCATATATGGGTATTATTGACAGAGCTGAAGAGAATTTTACAGAAGGAAGTCTGTTGTAGTTAATAACTTAGCTAAGCAACTTATCACAACACTTATTTTGAGTTTGAGCCTTTGGAAATGAACTAGGAAGGTGTAGGAATTTGTGGTTTGTGTGGTGTCGTTGATATTAGCTGCTGTGCCTGTTTTTGGTTCTAACATGTTTAGGTAAAGACAGGTTATAACTTTTGTGTATCAAAAAATATAAATACGTGTTTTGTTTACCAGAAAGCAATGCTGTTGTCATCACAATCCATTTTTCATCACTTTTTGATAAATGTATTTCTTTGAGGGGGCGCCTGGGTGGCTCAGTCGGTTAAGTGTCTGCCTTTGGTTCAGGTCATGATCCCAGGGTCCTGGGATCGAGCCCCGCACAGGGTTCCTGGCTCAGCGGGGAGCCTGCCTCTCCCTCTGCCTGACACTCCCCCCTGCTTGTGCTCTCTCTCTCAAATAAATAAAAATTTTAAAAAATATTTTATTTATTTATTTGACAGAGAGAGAGTGTGTGTGTGCATGCATGCGAGCTCTGGGGTGGGGTGAGGGGAGGAGCAGTGGGAGAGAGAGAGCATCTCCAGCAGACTCCCTGCTGAGTGGGGAGCCCAATACCAGGCTCGATCCCGGGACCCTGAGATCATGACCTGAGCCAAAATCAAGAGTCAGATGCTTGGGGCGCCTGGGTGGCTCAGTTGGTTAAGCATTTGCCTTCAGCTCACGTCGTGATCCCGTGGTCCTGGGATCGAGCCCCGCATTGGGCTCCATGCTCAGCGGGGAGCCTGCTTCTCCCTCTCCCACTCCCCCTGCTTGCGTTCCCTCTCTTGCTGTGTCTCTCTCTGTCTTTTAAATAAAATCTTAAAAAAAAAAAGAAAGAGTTGGATGCCTGACCGACTGAGCCACCCAGGCAGCTCCATTTTTCATCACTTTTGATACTTATTCCTCACCATTTGCTTTCTTTGGCCAAGCATACTTATTCTCTGTAGATAATATATCAAGGTAGGAGTGAGGAGCTGAGGTCAATGGTTCATTCTAATGAAACTTCTTTGTTATTTTCTTTAAGAGCACAACTCCTTTCCCGGCTGGTGCTTCGATGGCATGGGAGGAAGCACTCAGAGCAGGAGCGTCTCTAGCCAAGCTATGTCAGTCATGAAACTTTGAAGTGAGACCTTGCTGTCATGTTCTGGTATTTTATATTGATGATAGACATTTAGATCAACTGAAGTTAGGGAAGTTCTGAAATTTTTTAAATAAGTTTACACAGTGCCCCAGACTGAAGAATTACGCTTTTCCTCTCAGTTACCAACATTGTGAATGAATTGTGTTATCTCCTTGATCCCGGAAAATCTCTGGGTTTGGAGCCTTGACTCTTCTTGTGGGGGGAAAGGTGGCTGCAGAGGGGTCCGCGCCATCAGCCTGTAGGCGCGTCTTTGGCTTTGGGGGCAGCATGGCTGTGGAATGTTCCACAGCAGGACGCGCCCTCAGTGGTGCAGAATTATAAATCCCCTTCCTTTTTTGGCTGGAGGACTGAGAGGGCATTGATGATACTTTCTCATTTTACAGATCAGGAAATGAGGCCCAGAAGTGTGAAATCCATTTCCTTACTGATTAGGGACAGAACCAAAACCAGAGTGTGAGCTCATCCCACATCACCGTTTGTCCTAATCTTTCGTGAGGCTATGGTGCTCGTGTTGAAATTTCAGTCGCCAAATGTTTTTGCCAGTGTCCTTCCAATTGGGAAAATTACCAGGGTTTAAATGTCAGATTTATTTTTATATGACTCACTGTGTGTGCTGAAGTACAGAGCACCATATTTAATTTAGTCTAAGAAGGTGTTTCTAAAGCATGCCATTATTTTTTATACCCCTGAGAAAGTTAGGTGGGGGACTTGACCGTTAACTTGTGACAGTTAATGGCCAAGCCCGTTTGAATTTGATTTGTGAAAGTGTGGGGGGGAAAAAAGTACATCCTAAAATCCGTGTAACAAGATATTTGGACTCCATTCCTAAAAGGAATTCTAGAGCTCCAAAGCCAGTCCTCCATCCTGGGTCTTCTTCACAGAGAATCTTTCCCTTGCTAGATTCTGAAATTTTTTAAAAAGTGTTGATCTTACCCTTTCACAGGTTTTTGAGTCTTTCTTTTGTTACCCACAAACAGTAGGGAGACTACATCCCTTTTGTATAATATCCACACTCCACAAGAAAACAACACACTGTGGTTAATAACAAATTAAACTAGCACTGGTACTTTTTTGGTATGTTGTAAAATTCTGTTGGCACAAAGAGCACATATTTTCTTCTCCTGCCCATGTAACAGATTTCTCAGAACTATGCATAAATTGATTGAAACAAGATTATTTCCCCCCATTTAATGTAAGGTGTTACTGAAAGTGGCAGCTTCTTCTCATGACAGGAAACTTGCATCAGTTGGATATCCTTTTGAGAAACTGAAGTTTGCAAAGGGCCATTGACTTCCCTAAATTGAGCAGGCTCAGGAAATTTTCCTTCGAACTCAGAACATTCTGTTTTTAAGTATTTTATTTATTGTTGGCAATTCCTCAGGGATTTCACTTTTCTCTCTATTGGTCAGTGTCATTGATGTAAAAGTTTTATGAATTGAAAATACTTAAATTTTATGGCTTTTTCAGTTTGATATGAAGTAAAATAAAGGTTCCTGGTGATTTGGGATTTATTTTGCATATTTGTGATCCTTCCGGCAAAGTCACTTCCTTGGGGAGGCACGTAGACAGTCACCTTCACGACAGCAGGTCCCTCTCCGTCAGTTTTTCTTGCTGTGTCCCCAGCACCTGACACACTGTAGTAAGTATGAAAGAATTAGTGGCTAGGAGAGAGCGCACCTGGAGAAACAACCAGTTGAGAGAGAAACCAGGAGTGTAAAGGGAGTGAAGCCAGTCAAATAAGCTTACACGTTAAGTTTAGTAAATATGACCTTCCCCGAAGACCGTGGGTATCTTAATTTGAATTCCGCTGGAAGCCGACCCTGAGGTAAGAATTTGAGTGCAGGTCCTTTTTTCTGGGGGGTGATCCCAGAACACCTGTATGGGAGTGGGGAGGTAATGGAGATAGAAGGTAGGAGGGAAGGGAAGGAAAGCAAAAAGGCCTGCATTATTGAGCCAGTCAGCACTGCGGACACTGGAGCTTCAGTCTGGGGACTCCTGGGGAACCGTGTGGGACACACACCTCAAGCCAACTCACCAGCGGAGAGGAGCGGTGATATTCCTTCCCCAGCTCCCTGCACTCACTGGTTGAGGGCCACCCCCAGGAAGCATGAATTCCCTGGCATTCTCTGACCTCCCTGAAATGCAGAAATGCCAAGCAGAGTGGGATCCAGATTGCCGAGAGAGTCCTCGGGAGGGGCAGTTCCTGGCAGTCGGAATTTGGGCTGCCCTGTAAGGAAATGCTAAGTGCTGAAGGAATGTGGCTGGTGCCCTGACAGTGGCTGACCCCTGCGTGGCTCAGATCCATCTGTGCCCACATGAATTTTACTCCACCCTGCCTGCCATCACTTCTTCAAGTTCCAGTTTCCAACACAACACACACACCCCAGGAGGTTTAGCAACACAACACACAACACAACACAACACACACACACACACCCCAGGAGGTTTAGTAGGAGGTTTAGCAACACAACACACACACACACACACACACACACACACACACACACACACCCCAGGAGGTTTAGCAACACAACACACACACACACACACACACACACACCAGGAGGTTTAGTAGGACAAGCTATAGTTCCTTGCTGTAGATGGTCCTGAGTCTATATGCTACTCATCATCTCCTTCCTCTACCAACCTGTTATGGAGTGAATTGTATTCTGCCCACAGCCCCGTCCAAATTTATATGTTGAAGTCCCAATCCTCCACACCTCAGAATGTGACTGTGTTTGGAGATAGGGCCTTGAAAGAGGTGATTAAGTTGAAATGAGGTCCCTGGGGTGGGGCACTAATCCAGTCTGATTGGCATCCTCTAAGAAGAGAAAGAGACACAAGGGGTGAGTGTGCACAAAGGGACGACCTTGTGAAAAACAACCAGAAGATAGCCATCTGCAAGCCCGGAGAGAGGCCTCAGAGGAAACCAACCAGCACCTTAATCTTGGACTGCCAGCTTCCAGAACTGCGGGAAAATGAATTTCTATTGTTTATGCCATCCAGTTTGTGGTATTTTGATATGGCAGCCCTAGCAAATTAATACCACACATTCTAGATTCGCTTCCCTCTTGGCAAATCTACTGCTTGTCTAGGTTGCATGACGGGTGGGGTGACCCAAACCCTCATCCCTAAGGGGTCTCAGCCCCTGGTTATCAGGCTCTTCTCAGACCCTGTTTGCTGAAATTGCCAACTGATAATTTATCACCAGGCATGGCAACCCCCAGACACATCCCAGTGAAACTCCTGAATTCCAGATGTATTCCTCCCTGTCCCATTTTCCTCATGATAATCATCTACTCCTGCTGGGACAGTTACTCCTTTCCTTTCTTGCTCATCTACTGGCATGACTAGGCATCAGCCACAGTTTTAGTAGAACTTTCTTCCTTCCTTCCTTTCTTCCTTCCTTCCTTCCTTCCTTTTTTCTTTCTTTCAAGATTATTTATTTACTTGAGAGAGAGAGCATGAGTGGGGGAGGGTCAGAGGGAGAGGGAAAAGCAGACTCCCCACTGAGTAAGGAGCCTGACATGGGGCTCAATCCCAGGACCCCAGGATCATGACCTGAGCTGAAGGCAGACGCTTAACCGATTGAGCCACCCAGGCGCCCCAGTGGAACCCTTTCTATGCCCCGTGGTTGATGCATCTCCTGGCAACCACATAGAGTGAGATGCTCTAGTCCAGCAGAGCCTAAAGTTGAAGAGATGGGAAGCACCAGTTTCCTAAGTGGGTCAGTGTAATCTCTGGTGGCAGAGGCCACTCTCAGCCCTTTGCTCCCAGACCTGTGTTTTCTATCTATTGGAGTCAACATATAGTACCATATTATGGCTATATAAGCACCACATAAGACCTCATCATTAAGACCAGCACCCCAATCCCCGCAACGTATTCTCAAGCTGCCACACCTTTACAAGGCCATTCCGACATTCTATCAGGACAGCAGCTTCTAGGTGACGTGGCATGTAGTAGATAAAGTGGAGCCCACGGACATTTCCCTGTTGTTGCACCAACATCACTATGAAGTGAAGCTCTTGGTGTAAGGTATGCATTCTCAGTGGGGGCAGTATTACTCATCAGGGGTGAAAATTGGTTCTTGATGGGAAAAACTAATCTTACTCTTCTTTTTTTTTTTAAGATTTTATTTATTTATCTGAGAGAGAGAGTGAGATAGAGAGAGAGAGCCTGAGAGGGGGGAGGGTCTGAGGGAGAAGCAGACTCCCTGCTGAGCAGGGAGCCCGACGCGGGACTCGATCCCGGGACTCCAGGATCATGACCTGAGCCGAAGGCAGTCGCTTAACCAACTGAGCCACCCAAGCGTCCCTAATCTTACTCTTCTTATGTTTAAAGCACAGATACACATAGGGTGCATATGCAGAGATACAGTATATCTGTGGTATTAAAATGTCATGGGAGTGGCAGTTAGGAAAAAAATGTCTAATGAAGGGTAACGAAAAACAATTTGGCAAACACTGGTCTAAGGTGATGTTATGTGGAATTTCATGATGATACATGAGATACTCTTTGAGCCTTTGGATAGTGTTGTTGGCCAAGACACTGCCAGCAGAAAAGGAGAATCTATTCTTGGAATCAGTCCCAGTAGAGGTGAATCCCTGCTCTTTCTAGAGTGGAAGGAGTTCAGTGGAATCACGTTTCCACCAAGTGGCTGGTTGGTCTCCTTGGGGGTATGATAACATATCTAGGGATCACCTTCAGCTTCAGGGGCTAACTGGTCAGACATTTAGCAGGAGCCACTAAGGCGGGCCTGGTGAGTGGGGGCCCCTGTTAAGAGTCTTCATCCCTGCTACCAAAGCTACTCTGCTCATGAGTCCACTGAGGGAGCACTGGCATGGCCAAGGATAGAGGCTGGCTGGACGTCCCTGGATGAGTCATCCTACCTACCTGGTTGCTCTGCACCTCCTTTGATGAGTAGTTTCTTGTGGGTGCTGGTCTAAGACACACAGATTTCACATTTTGTTGCCCATCATCCTTTTGTTTTCAGTCTTCTGATCCCATTCCCTGATTCTTCAGTCAAGTTGTGCACCATTGCCCAGCAGTCTGCGTCTGTGCTTACCTGGGGCTCCTCTCCTTTCACACCACGTGATAACCAGCTGTGTTACTTGATGTGCTACCCATGGGGAGCACTTCTCTTCATCCTGGGTGGGGCTGTCATGTGGCAGCAATCCACATAGAGATGAACAAAAATTAATATACAGAGATGATTTATTCTTGAACCAGGCATGTTTTTGCTCTTCTCCACCCACCGGGTTGAAGGAAACCTCCTCTGAGGCCACAGGTATGAGCTGGAAGGAGAAGCATGGGCATGACAGAGGAAGTTGGTGGAGGTGTCTGCGTTGCCTGTTTGTGCCTGCCAAGGAGATATGAGTGGGCCACCAGCAGGTATCTGATGCTTTGGGGGGTACAAATAACTCACCATTTCTATGACTCATTTAACTTTTTTTTTTAAGTGGGGAAGATTATGAGAGGGGAAATAATAGAAAAAAGAAAGTTTTATATGTTTTGCTTCCTACGGAAGCAAAAGTCTGTTAATAGAAGAGCTCCCGTCTATGTAAGAGTCTTCAAAAAAATGTAGGCAGGATATTTTTGGTACTTGCACTTCCAGCTAATTGTCTCAAGAAACTGAAAAAAAATTTAGAAGTAATGTGATTTCCTCATAATTAAAAAAAATATGTTTAGTAATCACGAATGATGAAATAATTAATGCGTCGTACAGATTGAAGAAGTAATTAACTGTAGAATGAAGGACTTCTCGGAAATCATGTCAGAGGAGGTGCCATCAGGGGGAAATTACCACCAGATGGCAACAGAGCCTCTGGAATCTAATTTCATAGGGGAGTTTAAGAATGGTTTACCAGGGCTCCTTCCTGAGTGCAGCAGCTTTCATTGAACCTGTTATGGCAAATACTGTTCCAGATGCTGGCTGCGTTAGGAATCAGGCTCATAGGAAATTTTGGAATACTGTAATATAGTATGTGAATTATACTCCTTTTATGAATGCCTGGTAATTTTTTTGAATTGGGATTTTTCTCATGAGATTGAAAATTATTTTGTTTAAAAAATTTTTTTTGGGGGGGTGCCTGGGTGGCTCAGTCGGTTAAGCGTCTGCCTTCGGCTCAGGTCATGATCCCAGGGCCCTGGGATTTAGCCCCACATTGGGCTCTCTGCTCCGCAGGAAGCCTGCTTCTCCCTCTCCCGCTCCCCCTGCTTGTGTTCCCTCTCTCGCTGTCTCTCTCTCTGTCAAATAAATAAAATCTTAAAAAAAAAAAATTTTTTTTAAGATTTTATTTATTTGACAGAGAGAGAGGGAGAGAGCACAAGCAGGAGGAGCAGCAGGCAGAGGGAGAGGGAGAAGCAGAGAGCCCGCTGAGCAGGGAGCCTGATGTGGGTGGGGCTCCATCCCAGGACCCTGGGATCATGCTTAACCGACTGAGCACCCAGGTGCCCCGAAAATTATTTTAAATTCTGAAAGCTGCAATGAAAATGAATATAACCCATTGGAAGGAAATTTGGTAAATACTTATTAAAATTAAAATTGAGAATGTCTCTTTGATCAGCAATTTTACAGCTTGGCATCTATCTTATAGAAGTACACATGCACAAAAAATGTACAAGTATGGTCATTTGTAAGCATTGTTGCTTTTTTTTTTAAGTCATCTCTACACCCAACGTGGGGCTCACACTTGCAACCCCAAGATCAAGAACTGCATCCTCTACCGACTGAGCCAGCCCCTAAGCATTGCTTTTAACAGTGAAAAATTAGAAACAATTTAATGGTCATCAGAAGTGTGTTTAAATAAAGTTAGGGAATATTTAATTAAGGGAAAAATGAAATAGAGACATTTTCCTTACAAGGAAATATCTCCAGAATTCATTAATTAAAAGGTTACAGACAATATATACATGGACATTGAGTATTTAAGAATGTGATATTTGTACATGGGTAGAATGTCTGAAAGGATGCATATTGAACTGTTAATAATGGTTAACTCTAGGGAGAGGAGAGTTAACTTTCTATTACACGTTTTTCTATGTTGTACTTTATGTGGCTTGCAGATACATTTAAGAATATTAAAATTTAGAACTATTATAGAATTTTTTGAAGGAAAGAAAAAATATATAAAACCAATACCCAACAGTCAATGCTGTGACTATTCTGAATAACCCAGCATCTTTTTTTTTTTTTTAAGATTTTATTATTTCTTTGACAGAGAGACACAGCGAGAGAAGGAACACTAGCAGGGGGAGTGGGAGAGGGAGAAGCAAGCTTCCCGCAGAGCAGGGAGCCCAATGCGGGGCTCGATTCCAGGACTCTGGGATCGTGAGTGAAGGCAGACGCTTCACGACTGAGCCACCCAGGCGGCCCCTAACCCAGTATCTTTTATATGAAATATTTCTGATATTCATTTTGGCTCCAATGTGTAAGTATAGAGTATATGGAGAGAGTAAGCCTAGCTACCTATCTTAAAAGTCTATTTAGGGGTGCCTGCGTGGCTCAGTCAGTTAAGCTTCTGCCTTCAGCTCAGGTCATGATCCCAGAGTCCTGGGATTGAGCCCCACATCGGGCTCCCTGCTCAGCGGGGAGTCTGCTTCTCCCTCTCCTCAGCCTGCCGCTCCCCCTGCTTGTGCTCTCTCTCTCTGTCAAATAAATAAATAGAATCTTTAAAAAAAAGTCTATTTATTTATACTGTACAATTGCATTGGTTCAAATCCCAGCTCCCCCATTTACTAGCTCAGGCTAGCTTGCTAGAGTGACCATGGGCAAATAATTTAACTTCTCTGAGCCTTAGTCTCTGTCTATAAGATGAGAACAATAAAACAACTGACTTTGCAGGATTGTTATGAGAATCAAATGAATTATGTGAAAAGTACTCAGAACAGTTCCTGACTGATAGTAAGAGCTCAGGAAATGGTGATTACTGCCCAAGGATCTTAGTAGCAAACACTTCACTGTTAAATTAGGTGAGTGATTAACCATGCTTGCCGTCAATGTAAATTTTTTAGGGTGTCTGCAGGTAGCGTTTATGCATAGAAAATACATTTATCGTTATTTTGTTTTTTGAAATTGATCTTTTAAATTAATTATTTCAAAATTAATGTTCAATTTATTAGTCATATACATTGTAAAATTTAGTTTTTCTTTTTTTAATTTAGTTTTTCTTAAGTCTTTATCTTTATAAATCTCAACATTCTATTATTTCATCGCAACATTCTATTTATAAATCTAATAAATTTTAATAATCACTTTCAAGGGGGAACTTTAACATTTGGTCATTCAAATTCAAAAGACCAAATTTTGTTAAACAATCGGTCCCATTGTGATTTAAATTCCCTCAAGCATTTTAAACTACAGTATTAAATTTAATATAGATTAATTTCTTCTATTGCCTGAACTGACTAGCAAAACTACTTACAGTACTAAGGTCTAACAAATTCAGTTCATATATATATATATATTTATTTTTTTCTTGCAAAATTTTTTTTACAAAATTCAGTTTATAAATGTAAAGTATGCCACTTTTCCCTTTAGGCTGTGATATTTATTTATTTGACAGAGAGAGACACAGCGAGAGAGGTAACACACGCAGGGGGAGTGGGAGAGGGAGAAGCAGGCTTCCCGCTGAGCAGGGAGCCCCATGCGGGGCTCGATCCCACGACCCTGGGATCATGACCTGAGGATGCTTAACGACTGAGCCACCCAGGTGCCCTGGCTGTGATATATTTATCTCAATTTATCTATGCATTGTGTCTGCCTCCCAACTAAATTGTAAACCATAGAAAGTGAAGGTAGGTCAGTTCTGTCTTGCTAAGGAGTGACTAACACATAGAAAACTTCAAAGGCCAAAAAGGAATTGAATTGGTCTAAACCAGAAAGGGTATTCCAGCCTGAAGAAACAGCAGCAAAAGTAATGGGTAGTAAAGGTGGTAAAAAGATTTTGTTCATATTTGCCAAGTCCCGCCCATTATACATAAGTAAACACACACACACACACACCCAGGTATACAAAGTGCATGTGCGTTCTGAGTGGCTTGATAACATTTTTGTTGTTGAGGATTTCAAAGTATGTGAAACTGTACTTTATATGATCAAATACCTCATAAACAAGTCACTGTGCAGTGTATATCTCTTAAGTGCTTCCCATTTCTCAGGTCATATTCCTGGATTTTTCATTCTAGGATATGCTACCAGTGGGTGGATAGTCTTATTTTCCTCCCATAGAAGCCATCTCCACTATCTTACCCCACCACCAGACAAAACAACTCACAATCATTTGTTCCATTCATCAAATATTTATTGAGCATGTACTCTAGGCTGGCCCGTGTTGTAGAGGCCCTGGGGATACCACAGGGAACAAAACAAAGAACCCTTGCCCTTTAAGAGTTTACATTCTGGAGGAGCTGACAGACACAAACATAAAAGCAAATTATATAGTATTTTAAGAGGCACTAAGTGCTTTGGAAAGAAATTGAACAGCTGGGGAAGGGAGAAGGGGCCAGGTTTTTAACATCTGGAATTTTAAAAATGAAGCAAGGTACGGAAAATCTATAATAAAACTTTTATGTGTCTTATTTCTTCTCTGCCCTTCTCGGGACAGGTGTCTATTTCCTGCCTGGCAATTTGTACAGTAATGATAACTTCCATTTACTGACATGCCTGTCGCTCCACAAGTACCTTTCACGATTAGCACATTTAATCTTCATCAAATATCATCGTTCCCCTTTACAAAAGAGGGAACCGAGGTGGAAATCTCAAGGGCACATCACGGGCGCAAAGCAGAGATTGAGGCTGACTGGATCACTTAACTACGGGTCAGAAGAAGACCGATAAACATACCTTCCCGGACTCCCTTAAGCCGGCGGGGGTGAGCTATGCCAGCGCACCCGGCGTCCACACTGAGTGCGGGCCGGAGAGACAGACGCACTCCCAACCCGCACAGCCGGCACCAGGGCTACACACAACCGAACGAACCTGCGCGTACCGGGTACACCCGGAGGGGCAGAGCACCGGGCCAGGGGTGGGGCCTGGAAGGAAGAGGGCGGAGCCACGATCCTTCAGGGGAAAAAAAAAACATGCTTCCCGGAGTGGTTTGTCCTACGTTGCGGCCCGTAGCGTCCCTGTGCTGCCGCCCCTTCTCCGGGAGTGGCGGAGGTCCGATCACGTGGTAAGGCCGGAGGCCGGAACTGGGCAGGTTGTGGGAAGCGCAGGGTTTTGACAAAAACAAACGGCGACGGCGCTACCGCGGGGTCTATGGCCGAGGCGGTGAGGCCTCCGCGCCGGGCTAAGGCCAAGGCCAGCCGGACTAAAACCAAGGTGAGGATGTCCCCGCCACCCTTCCGAGACCGTGGCGGATGCTCCCTGTCTCCCTTTTCCTCTCTGGGGCGTCCCTCTCCAGCCAGGGCTACCCATCTCCTGAGCCATCCGCAGTCTCTGCCCGCACCTCCCAGTATTTGATCCCACCACCCACTGACACCAGTCCTGTTCATTTCTTCCATCTCCACGTTCCCCTGCCAGATTTGGTCAGGAGCCCTATATTTCTTTTCCTCCTCTGATCTCAGTGGGCTCTTTCTTTTCTGCTTTCTTGACTTTTCCCCACCTGGGTCTGGGTTCCTGCCGTGGAGCACCTTTTCAATCCCCAGCTTCATCTTTGTCTCTTTTGTCCTTTACACCTGGGAACATTTTCAGTCCTCTCGTGCACAAAGAGGGAGGGAACCTCTCCTCCACGCGTAGCATGTACCCTCTGGCAGAGCTTTATGGATAGCGACAGATAGAAAGTAGATTGTAGCGATGTACCTTTTCAGCTTTGAAATTCAAGGTGATAGTGGTGCTGCTGCTGTTTATTTCTCATTATCCTGGTCGTTTATGATGGGGGACGAATGTCCAGAAATTAAACCAGGGCAGGACTCACACAGTAGAGATGGATTTGAATTTTCTGGGTTACTTTTGTTGGTTTGTTTCGTTTCAGGTGCAGCTTGGGTTTTAATTTTTCTCCTATATATTTCCTGAAATGACATTTATTTTACAATGAACAGGTTAAATGCTGCCCCTGGATGGCTGGACCTAGATTATTCTGGCTTACCTGGAACTGAATTTATATTAAGGAAATAATGAGGGTAGTATTACTGGAAATTTCCTTTCCGACAAGTGGGTAATATTGCAGAGCAAGTGTAACTTAAAAATGGTACCCAAATCTGATTTTCTCATGCGAACAAAGTTTTGGCAGGACACAGGTGTTCAAAGATACTGTATTTAATAAGCCATAAATGATTGATGCTGTTTCATTGTGCATTTTAAAAAGGCTGTAATGGAGTTATGCACACCAGCATACCCAGGCCTGTGAGGAGTTACTCTTTGGGGTGAAAGCCATTTTGCTATCTAATTTAAGAAGCATATTCAAGAGAAATAATTTTTCATTGTATTGGGCTGGTAAAGAACTAGCTAGATGGAGGAGGAATTAAAAAAAAGCCCTTGGTGAACCACGTGTTAGGTCCCTGAACCTAGAATATGGTAGTGCATAACATGTAAACTTCAGTCATGTAGAGGGCAGAATGTTATATCTTAATCTGTAGGGCTTTTTTTTTTTTTTCTCCAAACGAATGATGAAACTAAAGCCCAGAGAAGTTAAATGGTAGGCCCAAAGTCATGCAGTTTGACAACTCAGGTTAGAGCCAAACATCTCAATCCAGTAGCTTAATAATTAATTCATATCCAAATGTCTGTCTATAAATACTTTTTTTAAAGATTTTATTTATTTATTTGACAGAGAGCGAGAGATAGCGAGAGCAGGAACACAAGCAGGGGGAGTGGGAGAGGGAGAAGCAGGCTTCCCGCTGAGCAGGGAGCCCCATGCGGGGCTCGATCCCAGGACTCTGGGATCATGACCTGAGCCGAAGGGAGATGCTTAACAACTGAGCCACCCAGGCGCCCCTGTGTCTATAAATACCTAAAAACATTTAAGAGGATTCTGTGTCAAGTTATTTTGTTTGCAACAGGATTTCTAAAATAAAAACCTTAAGCTTTTAATCTGTCAAGAAAAACCAATTGCTCATTTTATTGACACATTTCAGGCGATTTTCTTTCACAAACATATGTTAATTTATTTGAAGAGGCCTTCATTCCAGAGGTATTTGGTCAAACCAGAAATCCTAGACACATACTTTTTCCTCACTCTCCAAATCTAATCAGTCACTAGGTCTTGCCAGTTGTAGTTTCTAAATATTCTTTTCATTCTGCTCGTTTTTTCTCCATCCTACCACCACCATCCTCCAAGGAAGAGTTTTTGGATTTCTGCTAAACTGGCCTTTCCAAATTCATTCTTGCTGCCCATTCTGTAAACTAAAGCCGATTGATTGTTTTATTTTTATTTTATTTTTTTTAAAGATTTTATTTATTTATTTGACAGAGAGAGACACAGTGAGAGAGGGAACACGAGCAGGGGGAGTGGGAGAGGGAGAAGCAGGCTTTCCGCCTAGCAGAGAGCCTGATGCGGGGCTCGATCCCAGGACCCTGGGATCATGACCTGAGCTGTAGGCAGATGCTTAACGACTGAGCCACCCAGGCACCCCTAAATAAATAAAATCTGTAAAAAAAAAACCAAAACAGAAGTGATAACCTTCCTCCTTAAAACCTTTCAAAGGTTCCCCATTACCCTGAGGCTAGAGTCCAGAGTCCTTAGCATGGACTCAGGGCCCTAAATGACCTGGCTTCTATCTTACTCTTCAGCCTTAGGTTTATCACTACCATCTCTTTTGGATCTCAAATATGTATATATATTTTTTCTGCTTCAGGGCCTTTGCACATGCTATTTCTTCTGCCCTGATACCTCTTCCTGCCCCTCTTCACCTACTACTCAGTCATGAGGTCTCTACTAAAACAGTACTTCCTTAGAAGAACTTTCCCTCGTGACCCTCACATTACTCCCTCCTGCAGTAACACCCTGCACCCCTTTTGTCACTTGTCTCACTTGTAGTTATTTTGTCAGCAACTCTTCTCTCTTAGGCTGTGTCCTCAATGAGGCAAGGACTTGTTTGTTCCCTTTATGCACTTGGTCATGTTTGTTGAGTAAAGGAATAGATGCTGGTATTGAAGAATACTTCCAAGCTTTGTCACCTAGAAGAATTTAGTAGATTTCCTCTGAGTAGAATGAAAAAACCAAATGGAAAAAGTCCACAACACCAGCAAGGCCCTCATAGTTGTCATTGTAAAAATTGTTCTTTTGGAGTCAGTAGATTCATTTTTATGGCTGGCTGTAGTTTGGCCATAATTATAAAGTTCTACATTAATGAAATCTTTATTATCTGTGGTATAATTTGGCAGCTATTTACAGAGCCATAAAGCAGTTCCAGGACTCAGTTCAGGAAGTGAATAGTGTCATGTGTTGTTCCCTGTAGATAGTTTGAGTGGCTTGTGGATTTTTTTACCCAGCAGCTGACCTGCATTCCTCAATGTTAATCATCTGGTGGATGACCTCACATTGTTAGGTTGTAGTTAATCTCATTCCTAAAAGAGATTGTCCTAATAACGTTTTCATTCTTTTAGTACCATCTTCTACTAGAATATCCCCCACCTCAGAGGACCCTGGCTTTGGTGATCTTGGTAGATTATGAGTTAAGAACAGTAGATTTTTAGATTTGGACTTATTCTACAGATGCAGTGTATATTTTATAGTCATGGGATGTACACAAACATTAGTTAAATTCTGAATGCTAGCAACTCATTAATAGTAACAGCATATGGTAATTGCTAAGGATAGACTGAGATGTGGCCCAGAAAGCTGACCGCGAAATGGAAAGAGCTTTATTTTTTTAATTTTTTAAAGATTTTATTTATTTGAGAGACACAGGGAGAACAAGCAGTGGGGAAGGGCAGAGGGAGAGGGAGAAGCAGACTCCCTACTGAGCAGGGAGCCTGACGCGGGGCTCGATACCAGGACCCTGGGATCATGACCTGAGCCGAAGGCAGATGCTTAACCAACTGAGCCACCCAGGCGCCCCCGGAAAGACCTTTAAATCCCCATCCCCTGTTGCTTCTCAGCCTGGATGATTTCTGCCTCTTAGTCGCTCCCTTCCATGAATAGGAGTGAAGGTAGGGGATGCTATATATTACTCAGTTCCTTTTGTACCTCCTAAAGTCCATTTATTTGTTGAGCAGACACTCATTGGTAACCCAGAAACTGTTCTAGGCACCTGGGAAATAACAGAGGAACATCAAAGAACCTGGCCTTAATGCAGTTTACATTCTCAAGGGAGAAGACAGACCAACAACCCCCCTACGAAAAGTGAATATATGGTATGTTAGGAGATAAGTGTTAGGAAAAGAGAAAAGAACAGGATACAGAGTTGGGGAGTAGTGGTGAGAGATAAGGATGGGTTGCAGTTTCCCAAGGTGACATATAAGTAAAGACACAAAAGAGATGAGGGAGTTAGCCATGTAGATACTGGGGGAGAAACGTTCCAGGCTGATGCCCTGAGGGAGTGGCCTGCCTGGCCTGCCCCAAGAACTGCAAGGAGGCAGTCTGGGAAGGGGGGGGAGGGAGGGAGGGGAGAGTAGTGGGATGAAGTCAGAAACCTAACACAGGGCCAGGTCGTGCTGGGCCGTGTGGGCCATTGTAGCAACTTCTACTTCCAGTGAAATATGTACGCGCTTCAGGGTTTTGAGCAGAGGAGGGGTGTGATCTGAGTTATGCTTTAAAGGATCACTGTGCTTGCTGTGTGGAGAATAGACTGTAAAGGAGCAAGAGTAGAGGCAGAGACCTTTTAAGAGACTGTTGCAGTAATCCAGGCAAGAGGTGACAGTGGTTCGGACCAGACTTGTACAGGAGAGGTGGTGAGAAGTGTTTGAAGTCTGGGAGTTTCTGCAGGTAGAGCCAAGAGGATTTGCTGATGGCTTGGAGCTGGCCTGTGAGAGAAAACAGTCACAGACGACTCTGAGACAGGAGAGGTAGGGGGTGGAACAGGTTTGAGTGCTGATCAGGAGTTCAGGTTTGAATATGCTAATTTTGAAACCGGTGTCTACTAGACTTCCAAATGGAGATGTAAAGTAGGGTTGGGTATGTGAATCTAGAGCTTGGGAGAGCTCCAGGTTGGGATTAAGATCTGGGAGTCTTTGGGGTGCCTGGGTGGATCAGTCGATTGAGCACCCAACTCTTGATTTTGGCTCAGGCTCAGGCTCATGATCTCAGGGTCGTGGGATCAAGTCATGCATTGGGCTCCGTGCTCAGTGGGGAATCCGCTTGAGGTCCTCTCCCTCCTACCCTCCCCTGGTCCCCCTCCCCAATAAATAAATAAATCTTAAAAAAAAAAAGATCTGGGAGTCTTTGGCATATAGTCATTAGCATATAGATAGTTAAAGCCAGAGACTGAATTAGGTTACTTTGGGAATGAGCGTAGTATAGAAAGGTGATAAGAAAAGAACCCAGGGGCACCCCAACTTTAAGAGTTTGGGGAGAATAGGAGAAGAGGAGGACAAAAGAGTGTGCGCAGTGACCAGTGATGTAGTATGTGTCCCCAGGGCCCAAGAGTGTAGGGTCCCAGAAGCTGAGTGAAGGAAGTGTATGGAGGAGGAGGAAGAGGTCAAGCCTGCAAAATGCTAATACAACAGGAAAGAGGCGGCAGCCAAGAGGAGATGTATTCAAAGCAAAATGTAGAGGCCCCATCCTTCCCACAAGCCTTTTGACTTGTACACCATCCCTGGACACCCCAAGGAGAGCTGGTATAGTTGCCCCAAGAGCTTTTGATTTATACAGATCCACGTGTCCAAGCCCTTATCTGTTCTGTGCCAGACATTGTGCTAAGTGCTGCGGATACAGACATTATTGGTAAACAGCCTGTCTTTAGATTACTCTCATGGAAATATTCCTTTTTTTTTTTTTTAAAGATTTTGTTTATTTATTTGACAGAGAGAGACACAGCGAGAGAGGGAACACAAGCAGGGGGAGCGGGAGAGGGAGAAGCAGGCTTCCCGCGGAGCAGGGAGCCCGATGCGGGGCTCGATCCCAGGACCCTGGGGTCATGACCTGAGCTGAAGGCAGACACTTAACGACTGAGCCACCCAGGCGCCCCTCATGGAAATATTCTACAAAATGTATAAACTTGAACCTTCACTGTTCATAATGAAGCAGCTCGTTATTTTTACAGAAGGAAAGGAGTTGTAATTTTTTTTACTCCAGCTCAGAGAGAAAGAACTGTGAGTGAGGAAACTTATTTGTTTCCCAGAACCTACACTCTTTTTTTTTTTTTTTTTTTTAATTGAGAGAGAGTGAGTGAGAGCACGAGAGGGGAGAGGGGCAGAGGGAGAAGCAGACTCCCCGCTGAGCAAGGAGCCCGATGTGGGGATGTGGGATTCAGTCCCGGGGCTCCGGGATCAGGACCTGAGCCGAAGGCAGTCGCTTAACCAACTGAGCCACCCAGGCGCCCCAGAACCTACACTCTTTACTTTTCTTCTGATTACAAAAGTGCTCATTGCTTCAAGAAGTACGTGCATCTGAGCGGACACACACACACACACCCCCACAGAGAAATGTACAGCAGAAATGAAATGCCCTGAATTCTACCTCCTGGAGATAATTGTTGGTAGTGGTTTGTGTGAGTTCTTTAGTTTTTTTCCCACATGTACACAGCACTCCAGAGCATGTTTACTGTGATGTGTAGTTAAGTTTGTTTTTCCTTGTTTATTAACAATTCTTCCATTTCTGTATCAGTGCTTGATTATTTTTCCTTCTGTGGAATTATTTTAATGTTTATTCTCTATATGTAACTTAGGTGGAGATTAAAAGTAAAAAAATACAGATTCCTAATCTCCGGGGCATTTTTAGTTGTAAGAAACGTGTCTTTTGCTTAAAATAAAATTATGTCAGTATGAATTTTTGCACACGTGACTTGATACACATGGAGTTGCATTTGAATTTTGTGATGAATAATGATTATTATATATACAGTATGTTCTCCCATATCTTTATCTCTAGGCAAAATAATTGGAAGCTGGCTTTTTTATTTTTAAGTGAAATTTTATATTTTTAGTATAAGAATAGATTCAGATTTTGGCATAAAAGTTGAGTTTCCTCTGAATTCATTGGATATTCCCTCTGCTTTCTGAGAGGTATATAAAAATAAATTTCTGAATGTGCCAGAGCATATGATAAGTATAAATATTTGTTGGATAATTGAAAAATTTCTTTATATTTCTTTATTCTAGTACCTGGGACAGAGCCCCCTATACAGTTGGTATGCAATAAATCCTTGTGATTTATAGGTCATCACTATTGTCTCAGGAAACATTTATTGAACACTGTCAAAAATCAGAGGCAGATCAGATCCAAAGACATAAGATATAGTGCCTGGCCCTAAGATACTTGTGGTTTATGTGGGGGGAGACAGAATTTAAAGATAAATTAACCTGTAACCAGGGCTGGATGACAAGTACATATTGTAGGAGTTCAGAGTAAAGCATGTATGGAGGGGTTGGTGTGGTCACTGAAGGAAGATTTTGTCTTGAGGCATGATCATAACTGAGTCATCAAAGGCACTGAGGGCCAGGGGTAAGAATCCGTCTTTCATTAAGTGGAAAGCTGTGACTGTTTGTGGTGTTCAGAGCAGTGTTTTGCGGAAGCCAATGTTAAAATGGCATTTGGAATGAATTGGTGGTGGGGCAGAGGCCGCAGGCTTGGAGACCATTTAGGACCTGCTCCCCTATTTGGTGCTTTGGAAAAGTGAAGTAAGCCACAGGGAGCTCACCACTGCTCTTGAGACTCTGGCATCAGTGATGATCTAAGCAAATCCCCTCTCTCTGCATTCATACCGTAGAGGTCCTGTCCCTGTCCTGGGATCTTCAAGGAAGTGTCAGGCCTTTGCCATCAGCTCGAATGGTTGTCCATCCTTCCCTCCAGGTTGCCTTCCTTGGTCTGGATGGTCCATTTGAATCAAAGCACCAGCTTCTCTGTCCTTCCCCCACTCCTTCCTTGGGCCAACTCCAGGTTAATTTCTCTTTGGACCTAATTTCCCTAACCAGTACAGGTAGAGAGTTTTCTTTGGTTCCACTCTAGAAACCCAGAGAAGCACTGAGTTCTACCCCAGGGGAAATAAAACCTGAACAAAGTCTTGTGTGTTCTTTCCAGAGAGGCTAAGAAGTTTTTAAAAAATTCATCTGATTCTCTGGCTTCATTATCTGTTCTACAGCTGCTGGGAGTGGGCAGGCAAGTTTGGGATTAGCAGCTGGAGACCTCATTTTGTTTACTGGAGGGAAAGAATTTGGAATTACAAGGGCCTTCCTAGAGTGGGGAGAGAGGGCTGAGTGAGGTGGGGGGTTGGAATGGAGTGAGATGGGACACAGGGAGGTTAAAAACTGCCTGAGGGATAGGTTGGGTAGGAAGGCTCTGGAGGCCTGTGGGTTGGAGGAGGTGTGGTTGCTTGCCGTGCCCTTGATCATGTGCCCCGTCTTGTGGCTGCTTCCAGCTCCCTTGTCTTCTCTTCCAGTTAGCATTTAACAACCCCAGAGGTCTCTTCCAAGAAAAGAGAAATAAAAATCTCTGTTCCACGTTCCAGTCTCTGCTTCCTTACTTCTCATTCATCAACTCAGTAAATTTTAAAAATCTCTCATAGCTTTTTGAGATGTAATTCACACACGACACAATTCACCTATTTATACTGTATAATTCAGTGGTTTTTAGTATGATCATAAGGTTGTGCAGCCATCACCACAGTTAGGAGCTGCCAAACTGTCTTCCATAGTGGCTGCATCATGTTACAGTCCCACCAGCAGTGTATGAAGTTCTAATTTCTCTACATCCTTACTGTCACTTACTATCTGACCTTATTTATTTATTTTTTAAAGATTTTATTTATTTGACAGAGAGAGACACAGTGAGAAAGGGAACACAAGCAGGGAGTGGGAGAGGGAGAAGCAGGGAGCCTGATGCAGGACTCAATCTCAGGACCCTGGGATCATGACCTGAGCTGAAGGCAGACGCTTAACGACTGAGCCACCCAGGTGCCCCGTTATCTGACTTTAAATAGTTTTCCTACTGGATATGACATGGCGTCTCGTGATTTTGATTTGCTTTTCTGTAATGGCTAATGATGTTAGCATCTTTCTATGTGCCATTTGTATATCCTCTTTGGAGAAATGTCTATTCATATCCTTTGCCCATTTTTAAATTGGGTTATTCATCTTTTTATTATTCGGTTACAAGAGTTCTCTTTTTTATTCTGAATATAAGTCCCTTATAAGATAATTGATTTGCGACTATTTCCTCCCATTCCATGGCTTGTCTTTTCACTTTCTTCAAGGCGTCATTTTCAGCACAAATATTTTAATTTTTGTGAAGTTCAATTTATTTTTTTCTTTTGTTGTTTGTACTTTTAGTGTCATGTGTAACCCAAGGTCATTGATTTACATCTATGTTTTCTTCTAAGAGTTTTAAAGTTTTAGCTCTTAACAGTAGGTCTGTGATCCTTTTTGAATTAATTTTTGTATATGATGGAAGAAGGTAAGGGTCCAATTTCACTCTTTGGATATCCTGTTGTTAAGCACCATTGTTGAAGACTGCTCATTGTACGTTATATTGTCTTGGCACCCTTGTTGAAAATCAGTTGACCTTAAATATAAGGTTTTATTTCTGGATTCTCAATTCTCTTCCATTGATCTATTTGTCTGTATTCTAGAACCACACTGTCTTTATTACTCTAGTTTTTTTTTTTTTAAAGAATTTTATTTATTTATTGAAAGAGAGAGAGAATGGTAGAGAGAGAGCATGAGAGGGAGGAAGGTCAGAGGGAGAAGCAGACTCCCTACCGAGCAGGGAGCCTGATGTGGGACTCGATCCTGGGACTCCAGGATCATGACCTGAGCTGAAGGCAGTCGCTTAACCAACTGAGCCACCGAGGCACCCTTATTACTCTAGTTTTATAGTAGGTTTTGAAGTTACAAAGTATGAGATCTCCTTTGTTCTTCTTTTTTAAGATTGTTTTGTCTACTCTGGGTCCCTTGCATTTTCTTATGAGTTTAAGGATCCAGCTTGTCATTTTCTGCAAAAAAGGCAGCTGGACTTTTGATTGAGATTATGTTGAATTTGTGTATCAGTTTGAGGAGGATTGCCATCTTAACAATATTGTGATCTCATCCATGAACATGGGATGTGTTTCCATTTATTAAGTCTTTAATTTCTTTTAATGATGTTTGGCAATTTTCAGAGTACATCTTTTACAATTCTTTTGTTAAAGTTATCTTTCTATATTTTATTCTTTGCTCATTATAAATGAAATTATTTTCTTAATTTTATATTTTGATTATTCAACTCACTTAAATTTGGCCTTTCTCCTGACCAGTACACCAGCATTTCTCTCACTGTAGTAACTATAGGCCTCCGTCTCCTGATTTTCTCTTTCTGACCTCCCAGTCTGACAAACTTACTTATTATAGAAGTGTGCTAAACATCATTGCAGTGTAATTAGACCCACTTGTTCATTTTCTTATAAATACTTGTGTAATGCTTTTTGTTATTCATGATTTTAGGCAATTTGACAAACTCGTTTGTATGCATTGTGTGGCTCGTATCTGAATCTGATATCCACAGTTCACAGTGTAGATTAAAGTAATTTTGGAGGGGCACATTGCTTCTTCAGTCACCACCATTGTAAATGTTTGGTAGCCATTACCAGCAAGTGACCTCAAATTCCATTTCAAAAACGTTTATTGTTTCTTCCTAATATTAGGTACATATAAGGTCTTATATTTTTGGTTCTTGTCAACATTTGCTGGACAGCACAATCCAAAATCACTGGTAACTTGTGAAGCTGTCAGGTTTGTCTTCTTAAAATTTCATAGTGAAAGGGGAGTATTTGGGTGATGTAGTCATTCTTTTCAGTTTGTTTGCGTTTAACAATTTTATTTAAAGAATTTTCCTATAATTTTTTTCTTCTTTATCAGCATGTTTTCCTGTGTATCTAGTTTGGGTTTTCTTTTTTTTTAAGATTTTATTTATTTGTTTGACAGAGAGACACAGCGAGAGAGGGAACACAAACATGGGGAGTGGGAGAGGGAGAAGCAGGCTTCCCGTGGAGCAGGGAGCCCGATGGCAGGCCTCCATCCCAGGACCTGAGCCAAAGGCAGATGCTTAACGACTGAACCACCCAGGTGCCCCGCTGTGTATCTAGTTTGTGTGATAATGCCCGAGGTGTTTTTTTAAAAACCATAACTCATTTTATTGGACTTTCTTTTAACAGTTAACTTTTTTTTGTCTTTGTTTTTTGGAGATCATTTCAGACTTCATGAAAAGTTGTAAATATAGTAGAGTTCCATATACCCTTCATGCAGCATCCTCTGATGTCACCTTCTCACATAATCGTAAATTCTGTGGTATAGAACATTTGTCACAACCGAGAAGTTAATGTTGGCACAAAACTATTAACTCAGATATAGAACTTGTTTGGATTTCAACAGTTTTCCTACTACTGTTCTTTTTCTATTCCAGGATCCAGTCTAGGGTCCTACAGGGCATTTAGTTGTCCTGTCTTTGTTGTTTCCTCCAATCTCTTGATAGTTCCTCAGTCTTTGAGGACCATAACATCTCTGTTATTCCTTTTTTTTTTTTTTTAAAGACTTATTTATTTTAGAGAGAGAGAGCGAACATGGGGAGGGGGAGAGGGAGAGAGAAACTTCAGCAGACTCTGCGCAGTCCCTGATGTGGGGCTCGATCTCACAACCCTGAGAAGATGACCTGAGCCGGAACCAAGAGTCAGACACTTAACTGACAGCACCACCCAGGGGCCCCATGTTTCTGTTCTTTTGTAGACCGTTCCTTAATTTGAGTTTTTGTCTGGTATATTTTTATGATTAGATTGAGGTTATATGTTACTGGAAGGGGTACTTGAAGAAGTGATAGGCCTTCTCAGAACATCACATGGGGATATGCTACTGGTCTAATCAGTCTTGATTACGCAGTTAATATATTGTTTGCCGGAATTCTCCACTGAACCTTACTATTTCCCCCTTTGTGATTACTAAATATTTAGGAGATACTTTGATGCTATCCAGCTGTCTTGTTTCTGCTTACATTTTCACTCACTCATTTTAGCATCCATTGGCAGATTTTGCCTGTGGCAGTTATTAACATGGTGTTGTAATGGTGACTTTTCTGTTTTTCTCATTCCATCTACATTTATTGATTGGAATTCTGTAGGGAGGGGTATCACTTTTTGCCCATTTATTATTTATTTATGTCAGTATGGACTCATGATATTTATTTTATTCTGTAGGTTATAATCTAATACTATAGTTATTTTATTGCTCAAGTTCTTTGACTCTTTCTGTGTGAGTTTTAAGTGAATATGTTTGTCAAGGTGAAGGTAAATCTATTGAGGCCTACACTATGTGGACACTGTTCTCTTGACCTCTAGGAGAATGGAGAATGAACTAATTAAAACTTTCCTCCTCTGTTCATGAATCGTAATTTGCTGCTGCTTTTGATGTCTTTCTCTGTTGGGATTAGACTAGTGAATCTCCCACATTTAACAGAGTCAAAATTGAATAATAACAGGAAGTATGAAACACATTGCTTAGGAAGTTTATTTAGACTCCATTTGCTAATTATAAAATTTAGATTTTGTATACAATTTAAGAATTTCTCATGTTGAAAGCATCAATTATTACTATATTATAAATTATTTCACATTATAAATCTCATTTTTAGGAAAAGAAGAAATCTGAAACCCTTCAGAGGGAAGAATCCGATGAAGTCTCCCTTCCAAAAACCTCCAGAGAGCTGGAAATCCCTACTCCAGCTTGTGGATTCAAAGGAGACTGTCTGAAGGTGTTAACTGATTCCCAGCTCCAGAATGCTGCCAGTAGACAAAACGAGAGTGAAATGTTTGATGTACCACTCACCTCCTTAACTATAAGCAATGAAGGGTCCCTGACATGGAACACAGAGACCCTAAAGGAAGGGGAGGAGGTCAGAGCCTGTGTTGGGGATGATGCACTGAAGCTGAAGGTTGACCCTGGAGACAATGTCGGAACCAAAGTAGACACCTCCAAGAACTTTACGGAAGTAGAGGAAAATAAGTTGCTACAGTGTGCACCTTCTGAAAGCACCTTGCAATCTAATTTTTTTTATACTCAGCAGGAAACGGAAAATTTACAGGTCAGAGAAACTCAGAAAAAGAAAGACAAGCAAGCCTTGGGTTTTTCTTCAGAGGTGCTGCAAAATGTTGGCTTGCAGAGTTCTTGTGAAGCCAAAGACATTTTTCAGCCACCTAGAGTGAAAAAACTGTATCCTCAGTTGCCAGCCGAAATTGCTAGAGAAGCATCAGCTTTGGTGGGAGCGAAACCCTTGTTTCGTAATGAGCGACTCTACCCAGAGCTCCCATCTCAACCAGAACTAGTACCATTTACTAAAGAACAGCTAAAAATCTTTGAGCCTGGTTCATGGCTGGAAAATGTTGAGTCATATTTAGAAGAATTCGACAGCATGGCTCATCAGGACAGGCATGAATTCTATGAGTTGCTTTTGAACTACTCACGATGTAGGAAGCAGCTGCTGCTGGCTGAAGCTGAGCTACTTGCCCTGACGTCTGATTGCCAAAATGCGAAAAGTCGACTATGGCACTTTAAGGACGAACAGTTGTCTGTGCAGGTATTTTGATGTTCTATAAAGCTTTTGGGAGTCTGGGGGATTTGCAGGGGAGCTGCTTCTCCTTGTGATACCATCCAGGTCTGGAGTATGCTTGTACTCACATTGACCCCGTCCTAGCCCAGAGTAGTGCAGTGTAGGGGTCACAAAGTCACATGGCTGCAGGGGCCACGCAGGTGACCTGGAGGAGTGAAGTGGGCTGAGTGGGACGGTGGTCGCTAGTAAGCTCCTGCCTGGTCCAGTGGGGGCAGCCGCTCTTGAGTTCTAGCTGATTGTTGCCGTGATGGTTGTGTTGGCCCAACGTTGCCACATCTTTTCACTTCCTAAGAGGAACTGGAAATCTGGATTTGTGTGTGAAGGATCCTGATTTGTGAATGTTGGCAACAAAATAGAGAGTAGAGGCCAAGCGGGTCATGTTTCCAGGTGAGATGCAGCCTGTGGACCATTTAGTTTGTAACCTTGGGCATAATGCCAGGAACATCCAAATGGGTAGAGAGGATCAAGGAGAGGATGATCCGTGGAATAAACTTGAGAGATGAGGAAACAGGAAGGCAATTAGATGTGACCCTGTGGAGGCCAAGGTGACCATTAGGGAAGCCACTTCCCAGTGGCCTGGGAAGGATGGCAAAGAAAAGGAGGCCACTCTTGGCAAGTTTGGCAATGAAGGGAAGCTGGAGGAGTTATTGAGGAGAAACACGTGCTTTCCCCCATCCCTGATCCTCGTTCATTGGGGGACCTTTGTATCTCTCTTTGTACCTAGATAGGAGACTGTGGAGAGGGGAACATTTGAAAACTACTGAAAAAGAGGATAGAATCAGGAACACAGATGGAGGTGTTAGTATTGGAAAGGAGAGGGGTTGCTTTTGAGCAGAATAAAAGAATGATGAGGGTAGGTACAGAGATATTTTGAAGTCCCTTGAAGTTGCGGGGATATCATATGACTTCCGTGTTTATAAAGTTGAAGGTAAGATTATCAGTCGTGAGAGTCTTAGGGACAAGTTCTCTTATTTTCTTCTTAGGGTTTCTTTTTCTTCTTTGACCTTGTGATGCTTTGTGATTGGCATTATCCCTCTTGGCCCCTGATTATATGTTTGATTTATTGTTCCCTATGTGGTAGGATTGTCCCCTCACTATGATTTATAAGCTCTTTGAAGGTGGTGCTGAAGCCAATATATCGTATACCTGCAGCCTGATTATTTCAAGTGTAAAGAGTTAACTGGTTTCCTGTTTTACCCTTTTGTCCACCTCTAGGGTATCTGTGCAGATCAAGTGAAAGTTTCAGGCTATCATCGCTACCAGAGAGTAGAGATGAATGAAAATGCACTGGGGGAGCTAAAGAAGCTATTTGATGCCAAATCTGAGCACCTCCACCAGACCCTCGCTCTGCATTCATACACCTCTGTGCTCTCAAAGTTGCAAGTGGAGTCTTACATTTATGCCTTACTCAATGGTTCAGCTCTTCTGAGATCTTTAGCAGTTCAAGGCCGAGGTATGTGACTCGTGCAAGTCTCACTCTTTCTCGTGGTCTGCAATGAGGAAAGAAGTGAGGAGTTGAATTGATTGTGTACTAATTGGTATTATAAGGGAACATTGGTGCTAGCTGTTTTACCTTGCCTTCCCCAAAGTAGGATTGAGATCTGGCTTCATACCATTTTTTGGGAGCAGTGCTAGGTCTCCCTTCCCTGGGGCTGTCAGTGTCTGCTTCTCTGGGAAGCCAAAAAGCTTGCTTTTTATCATTAATGTCCCTTAGTCCTAATGTATGTGCTTGTTACCAAGTAGAGTTCAAATACATTTTGATTATAAAACTGATAGCGTACTTTTTCATCCTGTATCTTTTGTACTTTATTTTTGCTTGTCTAGTTTGTTGGGCTGTTTTATATAACTTTCATCAGAGGATCTCTAATGTTCTGCATTTTTCATCATATTTGGGTTTTAAAAAACCCTAGCTTTGATTGTATGATGTGTTAAGTATGAATTAGCTAATCGAATTATGCAGTTTTTATTTCTGGGGGAGATACTAGGAATATTTAAAGTAAAAAAAAATCCTGGGAGCCTGGGTGACTCAGTTTGTTAAGTGTCCAACTCTTGATTTCGGCTCAGGTCATGATTTCAGGGTTGTGAGATCGAGCCCCACATTGGGCTCTGCATTGGGTGTGGAGCCTGCTTAAGATTCTCTCTCGTCCTCTCCCTCTCTCTCTTAAAAAAAGAAATCCTTCCCCCTCATTGTTTTCGTAACTAATCAAAGAGCTGGGATTAGGTCAGTGATCTGATTTTTAAATAAAAAATGGATTTGATGAAGTTAATTTTCCCTTACTTTGTAATACTTCACAAAGGTAAATACTTTTTTGGATTACATATTTAGTAGAAATTCAGATTTTTAAAAAAAAGTTCCATTTATTTAAGTAATCTCTACACCCATCGTAAGGCTCAAACTCACAATCCCAAGATCAGGTGTCATATGTTCTTCCTACTGAGCCAGCCAGGTTCCCCCAAATTCAGATATTTTTGATGCAACTTTCCCCTTGGATTTTATCTGAACTAAATATTTTGAAAAGATTTAATTAATTAGTTAATTAATTAATTTATAGGTAGAGACACTAAAAATTCTCTCCAAAACACCATTTATGTAGGGCTCATTTAATCTTCTTTTTAATTTATAGCTTGTAAACAGACAGAAAGCTTTCCCTCTGACCTGTGTCAACTAAAGGAGTGCATCAGTGTCTTATTCATGTTCACCAGAAGGGTTAATGAAGATACGCAGTTCCATGACGATATTCTTCTCTGGCTGCAGAAATTGGTAAGGGAACAAATAATTGAAGAATTATGTCTTCTTCTAGTTTTTTTTCAACAGCTTCTTCATCTAATTCATTTACTGTGTTAATTAGTGACATTTTCTTTGTTCATGACACATGGAAATAAGTTATACTTATCTAGTGTGTCATTAAGCACAAAATATTTTTCTTTCTGATACACTTTAATCTCATCCCTTCAGCTTAGGAAGAAATGGAAATGTGGGAAGCATGCTAAATTAAAGATGGGGTATGTATTTAGAATATAGGTGGCTGATCTAAAACCCTCCATATCATTTATTTTTATTATCTAGTGTTTAGTGTTGTATTCAATCATACTTTAAAAACTTAGAAAAAAGGCTGGTGTCAGGATTTGGGAGATTTAAGGAAGATGTTAAGTGTATTAGAGAAGGAGGCTTATTTGTTTAGTGGTTGTGTTTTCAATGGGGCTGCCTTGGGTGCTTTTTTTTAGGTTAATATTAGAGTTCTTACATATGTGGTAAAGTCCCAAGCATACTTATTTGGATTTGAGAATCTATTACAAACTGAGACTAGATTAAACTACTTGGCTTGTATCTATTCACATGTGGCCAGGAACGTAAGTTGTATTTTGCCAGATAATAAAAACTGGGTTTGCAGGGAAACTACTTAGGATATTTTTTTTTTTAAAGATTTTATTTATTTATTCGACAGAGATACAGTAAGAGAGGGAACACAGCAGGGGGAGTGGGAGAGGGAGAAGCAGGCTTCCCGCTGAGCAGGGAGCCTGATGCGGGGCTCGATCGCAGGACCCCGGGATCATGACCTGAGCCGAAGGCAGACGCCTAACGACTGAGCCACGCAGGTGCCCCAACTTAGGATATTTTTATCATAGTACTCGTAGGTTCTTAGGCCTCTGTGTGCCTCTGTGGTAGAAACTCAACGTGTTGATAGTGTACCTTTGGTTATATACTGTGTATATACTATATATATATGTGTATATACAGTAGATCTCTGGTTATTCTTCTGAAAGTTTCATGTATGTAAACATTGGCTAAGTGATTTACTAGGCCCCTAGGTACACTTTTCTTCTTATTAAATAGTGAAACTGTATGTCCTTCCCTGTTCAGGTGTCAGTGTTACAAAGAGTTGGCTGTCCTGGTGATCACTTCTTCCTTTTAAACCATATTCTTCGATGCCCAGCTGGTGTTAGTAAATGGGCTGTTCCTTTCATCCAGGTATGATGATGGTCTTCTGATTTTGAGTGGGATGAGAGATTTTGTTAAACATTTTTCCTGAAGAAACTGCTTTTTTTCTCCTTTAAAAAACTACTTAAACATACTGATATTTAAAATAAAATTCTTAAAATATTTTAGTATATATTTATGTATTCACAGGCATTTTTATGCTGGAACTTCTTGGGCCACCCATAATTGATGAAATTAAGATAGAATTGCATAAGTTCCCCTGTAGTCTGGCTTGGTAGATTCAGTAGTATTTAGTTCTGTAAAATTTCTGTGCCGGAAGACTCACTGGGACTTATTTTTTGTTTTTGTTTTGTTTTGTTTTTTGGTAATATTCAACACAGCTTCCTAAATTAATCCACCTCACAGCACAGTTGGTGTAGGCAAAACAAACCACAAGCATCTCCCAGCTATCTCTGCTGACAGAGATCCAGGCCTGTGTCATTGGCTCTCATATAATCACCTTCAGTGCTGCCTATATGGTTCACAGTTTCTCTTCTCTGCTGCTTGCCTTTGGGTTGTTTTGTTACTCATAGCAACCGCTCAGATGGGTGGAAGCCAAGTGCATGCCAGGTTCAACTTCTCCACGTGACCTTTTCTTTAGTATTTCTGGTGGTGAGAAGTCTGAATCTCTTTAGGTAGGAGGAGGATTTTTTTGTTTTATTTTGCCTTTGGACTAAAAGAGCAGTATTGTGCTTCGTCCTATAGTTACAGTAGTTGAAGTCTGCTGCTCAGCTCACGCTGCTCTGAGGGCAGCCGAACCAGGACTGCCAGGTAGCTCAGAGCCGCGCTTTCGCGCTTGTGGATTACGTGCCATCTCCATCTTTGTTTTCCTAACCGCTCCCTTTGTCAGAATGCTGGTGAACTAAGATAATGGATACTTGGGTTGTTGGTTTTCTACAGTATGCCTTTTCCTTTTCTGATTTCAGATCAAAGTGTTGAATAATCCATCAGGGGTCTTTCATTTTATGCAGTCCCTTGCCCTGCTAATGTCTCCTGTCAAGTAAGTGCGGAAGAGCTTAATGAAGTAGAAATTGAAATACTTCTTTCTACCAAAGGATTGGCTTCCTAAACTGCCCAGATCCAGAGAACTGCTAAGGGAAGTGTCAGCATTCCAGAATTTAATATTGCAGATTTTCTTTGGGTTGGATACCCTTTGTCCCCAGGTGATCTTATTAACTGCTTATATATAAACAATTAAGCTTTTCTGGGTCCTCCTTTTTAGTGGGTTTGCCTCTTCTGTCATATATGTCATTGTGAAAGGTGCCATGGAGAGACAAGAAAGATCATCTTTTCCTTAGAAGAAGAGATGTAGTAGAGAGGGAAAGAAGTGCAGAGATCTGAGTGCTTGCTTGGGAAGCTGCGATTGGCATGCTAGCACTGGAGAGGCTGAAGAGAGGAGGTAGAGCAGTGAGAGAAGGTTCCAGGTGCAGGAGCTGGGTTGCAAGAAAGGGGTAGATCTCAGAGAAGGAGCAGGCAGGGCACTATTGGCAGGGAGAAGAGGCAGTGGCCCAGAGTCCAGGTGAGGTGGCTGTGTGGAGGACAGGTAGGAGATCAGCTTGGCTGGAGCGAAGAACTGCATGGGAGGTGGTCATACAGTCGGATAGCTACCGCGACGTGGATTATAGAAGGTTTTGAGGGATCCAGATTTGATACGGTCTGGCCCTGTAGCAGTTGAGGGCTTTTGAATAAAGGTAAAAGTCATATCAAGGAAGGCTAGGATTGACTGAAGGCAGAAGAAGATGTGCTTCTGCTTAATTGAATTACAGTTATAGACTTCTGGCTCTCCTGACTCAGGATCCCAACTCATCATCAAGAGGACATTTAACTGGGGGAGAAGGCACGGTCTCTGTCTACGTGACCTTGAACAGTGTTATTACCCCTGGCTCTCAGTCCTGGAAAACCTGTCTGACTCGGAGCCTAAGTTGGGGTAATGGTGGCGGGAAAGATAAGGAGGGGAACCTAAAGGTTACCTTCCCAGAAAAGGATTAAGTAGCTGACTAAATAAGGAATAGGAGTGGTTCCAACAGAATTCTGTGGACGTCCGGGCCTGAGTGACTGTGAGGGCATTGACACGCCCACAGACCAAAAGACAAATAGGAGAGCCGTATTATAAGGAAGAAAGTCTGAGGTCATTGAGGCATACAGGTGGGCACATACAAGGGACAGATACCAGTGGGCATTTGGAGCTTCAGGGTTGGAGCTCCTTGGGTTGAAAGGGAAGCAAACTGGAAGTCATGGGAGAAAGTTCCTGTAACAGGAAGGAATGGATGAACTTTTCAGGGTCCGGCCAGAGGGGAAGGAACAGAGGACTGAGAACCGTGTTGTAGTCTAAGAGAAGAAATTTCGCCACTTACACCTGCTCATCAGGTCTAGCCAACACCTTGTGAAGTCTGGTTGGCAGGAAATTGTCTCTAGTTCTCCCTCTCTGCCTGGAGACGGGGCTTCTCCAACACATGGTAGATAGGATTTTGACTTACAAATGGTTTTGCATTTAGAGGTACTCTTTTGCCCTAAACAGGCTTCTGAGTTACCTGCAGATTATCCTTTTATATTCAGTAAAGCATGGTTCCTCAAGTCGTGCCCTGGCAACAGTCTGTAGGCCTGGCTGGAGGTGAGGTCCCGCAGCAATCCGTATGTATTGAGGTCCCATGCGTGCGGGAGCTGGGCCAGCATAACCGCTTCTCTGCAGTTACTTGTCACTACTGATCTAGAATCCTCAAGGTCTGCACGATGAAGTTAGTGAGGTTTTAGCCGCCTTGAGTTCTCGCCAGTTCTTATTTCTTGTTTGCTAATTTAAACCATTTGAAGATTGGGTGGCTGGCTGACTCTTGTGCAGGGTTGAATAGATGATCCAGAGTACATGCATGCAGGCTTTCTGTGTTTGTGTGATTGGAGCGATCTCCCTTGTCCTTTAGAAATCGAGCAGAGTTCCTGTGCCACATGAAGCCTAGTGAGCAGAAGCCATCCTCCTCGGGGCCTGCATCCGGGACGTGGACACTGGTAGATGAAGGAGGAGAAGAGGTAACTTGTCGCATCTGCATTGTTTTCATTAATTGTTGTCGGGCTCCTCTTACGTGCCATGCGTTGTCACGCAGTCTCTCCCTGACTTCTGCCCACAGCCCCCTGAGGCGCAGGTGCTGGTGTGAGAAAACCGAGGTGCCAGGGTTGAAGGATGTTTCCCAGATCAGGTCACTGAATGGTGGAGTCTCTGAGCCGGTGTGCTGTGTTGTCATCCTTGTGTAGGGTATCTTCCTGTTCAGCCGGGAGAATTTGGAACCTGGCAATATTTTCATATGGTGTAAAATTTATATTAGGATTTTCTTTTATGTAGTAACAAGTTCCTGGGCTTGCAACTCCCCCCCGCCCCCCACCCAATCAGGTAACGTGAGTCTGTATAATAAAGAGCTGGAGCTTACCAAGGTCTTCCTTTAACTCTTACGAATACTTCTTATCCAGATCTTCTCATTTGCAAGGTGAAGATGGTTCTTTATTCGTGGTGAGAATTGAATGATCAAAATCCGATTTCTCAGGATGGTGCTTGTTGATTTTTCTTTCAGCTGTACACAGGGTTAGTGCATCTGTAAGGAATTTTTCCTCCAGCTGGTTATCTGCCCTAGTGCTTTTTAAAATTTATTTATTTATTTTTATTTATTTTTTTAAAGATTTTATTTATTTACTAGAGAGAGAGAGAGAGAGAGGGAAACAGCATGAGAGGGGAGAGGGTCAGAGGGAGAAGCACCCTGCTGAGCCAGGAGCCCGATGAGGGACTCGATCCCAGGACCCTGGGATCATGACCTGAGCCGAAGGCAGTCGCTTAACCAACTGAGCCACCCAGGCGCCCTGCCCTAGTGCTTTTTTATGGTCCACATCCTGACTTGATGTGCTGTCCAAGGTGGCCAGGAACCAGATTTACTAAGACTCCTTTTTATTTTTATTTTTTTATTTTTATTTATTTATTTATTTTTTAAAGATTTTATGTATTTATTTGAGAGAGAGAGAATGAGAGATAGAGAGCACGAGAGGGAAGAGGGTCAGAGGGAGAAGCAGACTCCCCGCCGAGCAGGGAGCCCGATGTGGGACTCGATCCTGGGACTCCAGGATCATGACCTGAGCCGAAGGCAGTCGCTTAACCAACTGAGCCACCCAGGCGCCCAAGACTCCTTCTTTTTAAAGAAGTGATGGTTTGCCGCAGACAGTTCTCAGAATGACAGCCGTGGCAGCAGTGGGGATCATGTCTGTGTATTTGCCTCAGTGCTCTTTCGGAAATGGGGGGCCCCTTCACACTCATTTTACTCTTCAGACATCTCTGCTAGAGACTCAGCAGTCACCTTGAAGAGAGCTTCTCAGGAGCTGGTGCAAATCGGTCTTTTAAAGATTGTGGTGGAACAGGTTTTTTTCCCCCAAGAGTGTTCTCCTCTGAGAGAGAAGTCTTTTCTCTGGGAGGTTTCCTGCATTTACTCCCAGAGACAGATGATGGTTGGGGACCCTGCAGTGGTGCCTGGCCCCTGGCTAGTGCTCGCTGACTGTTGAGTGAATCCAAGAACTTGGGGAGTAGATGAGGGTGTTGAGAGTGCTGTTGACTCAGAAAAGGCTGTGGGGAGGAAGGCGCTCTGGATTATGCTCATTAGTGGTTCCTTGATGCCGGCTGTGTATTAGAACCGCCTGGGCAACTTACAAATCTTGCCCAGGCCCACACACGGACGTCCAGAGGTGTAAAAGCTTCCCAGGTGATCCTGATGTATGGCCAGAGTTGAGAGCTACTGCTCTAAGTAGAGTTTCTGAGGCTTGTTTGTTAGCCATTTAGGACCTAAAATGGGGTGGGGTTGGCAGTGGGGTAATGAGAGTGGCTTGGGAAATTATGAATGAATTACATTAGTCCCTTGTTGAAATTGAGGTGATATATTCTTCAGGATGTCCGGATCTTTTTACAGCATTCCCTTTTTGAATGTAGCATATTTTAGGACACAAATCAACTTGATTTCTAAGATGACTTTAGTGCTCGGTATTAAACAAAAAACGCTAAAGTTTTCCCCTATGTAATCTCTATGTATGATCTGTTGTTCTCACCTGCTTTATCAGCACCAATTGGCAGTAGAGCTTCAGTTATCTATAGGAAATGCAAATTACTCAGCCATAAGACAGTTGAATACTACAGTAGGCCTTGATTTGGGAGCAAGAGACTTGTAGCTAAAATAACTTGGACTGAGTATGTGGTTCTTTAATTCATGTTGTCAAAGTACTGAGCTTTATAGTAAGGTTCCCCACTCTAGAGGAATTTTTTTCATTTAAATCTTCTTTGGGATGGACATTTAATGAGAGAATTTCAACCACAGAAGAATGGATATAATCCAGATGCACATAAAATTGTGCTTGCAATTTCGGGGGATTTACAGCCCATCTACGGAACTGATAGTAGGAGGAGAAGTCCATGGAGACACATGGACGTGAGGTACCACTTGCATCTGTGATAATTTAGCTCTTGTAACTCTAGACCATGGTGCATTCTGATCAAATCAGCTGACAGTATTTTGCATCTTCTCCCTTAGGACGAAGACCCCGAGACCAGTTGGCTTCTCCTTAATGAAGATGACTTGGTTGTCCTTTTATCCCAATTTCCGTTCCATGAACTCTTTCAACATCTTCTTGGGTTTAAAGCAAAAGGTAGGCTGATTTCTTTTGTCATGTGTTAAATGGGACGGTGGCAAGCTCAACACAGGAACTCAGCATCCAGCCTTCCATCGTGGGCAGGTTCCTGATTCAGGTTCCCTGGTGCCTGACCATACCATGCGGACATGGTTGCATCAGATCCCAGTGAGATTTCCTTCCTTTCTCTTGTGATTGTAGTTTCCCACCTAGTGCTGAAATGCAGAAAGGTCAGCTAGCTTGCACATCACCCAGCTTTTCCTTTTTAAGATTTTATTTATTTATTTGAGAGAGAGAGGGGGAACACAAGCAGCGGGATTGGGAGAGGGAGAAGCAGACTCCCTGCTGAGCCGGGAGCCCAACGTGGGGCTCGATCCCAGGACCCCGAGACTGTGACCCAAGCTGAAGGCAGATGCTTAACCAACTGAGCCACCCAGGCGCCCCCCAATTCGCCCAGCTTTAATATGTTGTTTTTATTTTTGTGGTTTGTCTCAGGTTCCCCATTTCATGTTGATAGAAGAGCCAGAGCAGTGGGGATTGTACGTTTTCTCTGCCTTGGCTTTGTTTCCTCACTGAGGTGTTTACACCCGTGTCCTTCCGTGTTTTTTCATAGTAATTATAATTTCTTCCTTTTCTCCCATTAACTTCTAGGTGATTATTCACCTGAAACAACAAGACCTCAAGAGATGATGAAAATTTTTGCCTTTGCTAACTCACTAGTGGAGCTTCTGGCTGTGGGGTTAGAAACCTTTAATAGGGCACGCTACAGGCAGTTTGTGAAGCGAGTTGGTTATATGATCAGGTAATACTGCTGTTGCTACATCTGTTTTTGTTTGCCTTCACTGGGCTCAGACACACGTGCTGTGTGAAATTGGGATGATGGACATTTCAGTGTACGTTTCAGGTCTGATTTATCATAAAAGTAAGAATTTTTTTTCACCATCTATCAGATGGGAATTCTATAAATGCTTCCAGTCAGAATAGTTGGTTAATTATCTCAGATTTAACTGGTTTGCTAGAGAATTGTCCTTGGAGTCAAGGTTCTCAAAGCAGTTGCTGGGTTGAACTTGGCCAGAGAAACTCAGCTCGGTCAAGGAAAATGAAGCCTTTTTGAAGCCTCTCTCCTTTTCCTTTGCTCCCTGTTTTCTACCTCCTCACTTTTGCTGGGAATTGTCACTTAGCTGTGGAAGATTGGCAGTAGTCCTCTCGTGTCATTGTTTTCCTGTTACCTCTCTTATTTATTCTTGTTCTGATTTTCTCTTAAATTCCCTTTGAAGAAAGTTGCAAAGACTTCCGTCAGTGGCCGCTGTTTTGAGCTGGGGAAAGCATTATCATTTATTTGATTGAAAAATGTGTTTATGCTTTTATTATCAAGTATGAATAAATTTTGAGAACATGTGCTGCTTTTTATTAATGTTGTATCTTCTTTTCTGCATTATTAATTTTTCTGTCTTTACTGTCATTCCCTACAGCACGTCCGTATGCTGTTATTTCTTCCAACCTCCTTTCCCTCCAAAAAATAGCAGCTAAAACTTCTCCCCTTCCTCAGTGATGTTTCCAAAACAAAATTGATTGTAATTAATTTATTTTTTATGTGTATCCATGTGCTTTGTAAAGCCAGGTAAATGATTATAGGATGCCCTGCAAGGCTTGGAGGTGACTTTTAAGGTCTTGAGAAAGCCTTTAGAAGAATGTAATGAAAACGAGATGGTGGGAGAAAGGATGGCTGGTGACTTGAGAGTAATTTCTTTAAATCTAAAAGCCCATTTACTTATTATCAGAAGTTCAGACACTCATTTTCTGATTCTGCTCAGTAAATAAGGCAAAACTTATCCTTGGGTTCGTATGTGTGATGTAGGATTGAGTGTTTACTGTGTGCCAGGAATGTACCTTCTCGTTTTATTCTCCCAATAACTCTGTAGGAGAGACATTGTTATTATTGCTTTAAGGTCAGTAGTCACTCTGTAATATTTCTCTGTAAATACTTAACAGCTGATTATTGTAGTTTACGTAGCTTTCTCAGCGTTGTTCACTTTCTCCTTAAAACATTTTCTTTGCTTGGTTTTCAGGATCCCCTATTCTTCTGGTTTCTCCTCCATTTCCCTGGCTGCTCATTTTCTGCCTCCTTGGTTGTTTTTCATCCTCACTCCCAAACTTCTTGATGTCGGAGTGCCCCAGGACTCGGTTACTGGACCTCTTCTCTCCATTGAAACTTGCTCTTGGGACTTCATCCATTCTCATGTCTTTAAATATCATCGAAATACTATTACAATTCTCAGAGTTCTATTTCTAGCCCATGCCTCTCAAGCTTGTAAGCTGAGCTGCTAGCTCAGCACCTCTACTTGGATGACTCACAAACATTGTAGTTGAACACACCCTCGTCCCACCTTCCAAGCCACTTCTCCTTGGCCTTCCCATCTTCAGTAAGTGGCAACTTTATTCTTCTGGTTGCTTGGGCCAGAATACTGGGTGTCAGCGCTGTCTTTTTACACCCCACACCCAGTGTAACAGCCGATTCTGTCATCTCTAGCTTCAAAACACTGTCATCAAATCTTAAGATGCCACCCGATCTGAAGATGCATTTTGTGTGCCTCTAAGGAAAGAATGCTACAAAAGTATGGCATGTTATCAATTTAATACACATTCCAGTTGCGGGGATTACAGTGTGAAAGATGTGCATCTTTTGAAGTAATGAAACAAACATGCTGTGTTCAGAATCCAGCTGCTTCTCCCCACCTTCACTGCTACCACCCTAGTTCATTCTCAGATATTTCTCCCTCATTCCAATTGTAAGAGCCTCCTGACTTCCCTTCCTGCTTTTGCCCTTATTCCCCCCTCAGCTTATTCTCACAATAGCCAGTGTTCCCTGGAAGTGGTGAGTCAGTAGCTCATGTCACCCCTTTGCTCCCAGTCTCATTCAGAGTAAAAGCCAAAGCGTTCACAGTGGCCTGGTCTTCATGTTCTGGTTTCCTGTTACTTTTCTGATTTCCTCTTCAGCCAGTCTCCCTCTCATTTATCTGTTCCTCCAACATCCTGAACACGCCTTGGAGCCTTCACACTGGTGGTTCCTTCTACCTGGATGCTCTTCCCGTAGATATCTGTGTGACTTCTTCCAGTCTTTACTCGGATGTCCCTTTTCAGTGAGGCCTTTCTTGCTCCCAACCAACCCCCCTACCCTGGCCAACTCCCGAGAAACTTTAGTGCCCTCTCCTACTTATTTTCCTCATCGTCAGTTATGACCATGTGACAGACTGTACTTTTTACCTTATTTTGTTTATTGTCTGTTTGCCCTGCACTAAATGTAAGCTGCATGAGGGTAGGGCTTGGCCCCTCACTGAATTCTCTTCAGAGCCTAGAAGATAGTAGGTGTTTCATAAATATGTATTGAATAAATTAGTGCTTTAAATGTAATATAAAGGTGCCAGGATTGAGTGTATTAATGAAAAGTGCCGTATTGCCTTTCCTCCTGCTCAGGATGACCCTTGGTTATGTGAGCGACCACTGGGCACAGTTTGTGAGCCACAACCGAGGCTTGGGTTTGGCCCAGCAGCCCTACTCCGTGGAGAAACTACAGGTTGAATTTGATGAGCTGTTTTTGAGAGCTGTCCTACATGTGCTGAAAGCCAAAAGGTAAGAAGTATGATGATAGTTGTTGAGAAATGGCTCGTTGGCTGGTGAGGAAGATTGGTGTGAAAGTCATCGACTATAGTAGATCTCTTATCATAATGTCTAAGTGTATTTCATCTGTTTCTTATCTTGGGCCAATTCATTGTCTTTAGTTTCCTTATCTGTAGTGGTGACTGAAATGCTCTTTTTAAGGTTTCTTTCAATCTTAAAAATAACCGGATTCTGTTATTTCAGTTTTGCCATCCCTGAACTTTTGGGGTAGCCTTGAACAAGGTGTGAATTCTGTTTCCCACCTGTCTCAGTCCCTAAGTGAGGCAGATTAGGTTCTCAGTGCATAGTATAAATGATTTGCCCCCCCCCTTTTTGGAAGATTTTATTTATTTATTTGACAGAGACGCAGCAAGAGAGGGAACACAAGCAGGGGGAGTGGGAGAGGGAGAAGCAGGCTTCCCGCGGAGCAGGGAGCCCGATGGGGGGCTCGAGCCCAGGACCCTGGGATCATGACCTGAGCCGAAGGCAGACGACGCTTAACGACTGAGCCCCCCAGGCGCCCCTGATTTGCCCATTTTATCGTTGAAGTTGTCTTACCGTGAGGATTCTCGCGGGTCCTGGTCCCCTGTCTTGGCTGTGTAAATGCTGTCTTCTGATCAAGTTGTCTTTGTTGCTGCCTATAGCTCGGGGTGCTCTTGAGGCAGAGGCAGGGGCACAGTGGTGCCTCCTGCACTGTCTTCCCTGAGCATCTGGCCAAGTGTAGGAGCAAGTTCTGCCAAGCATTGTGCCCTCTGCTGGGGGACGCGGCCTCCAGCGCACTCACGATCTGCCTGCTCTCCCCACCGTTGCCTCCGTCTTGAGTTGTCGCTGCTCCCTCTTGCCCAGGCCTCTCAGCTTCAGCCCGTATTTATTGTGTGTTGGATAGTGGCTTTGAGTCTTGCCACCTCGGGCAAGTCACCTCGTCTCGTCTTCTCACTGTCTTCGTTTATAAAACGGAGGTGATGGTAATGATTCTCCCTGTTCCATTGACCTCATGGATATGATCCCAGGATGAAATGCTGTAATATATGGAAATACTTTTTAAGTCATGAAGGACCTTTTAGATGTAAGTGGTGGTGGTTCTTTTGTGGTTTCAGATGAAGAATAGAATAACTGCTGTCTTAGAGAAATAGCAGAACTCCTTGACTAAGTCTTAAGCACTTTTAGGCGCTCAGAAGGCATGGGTCTAAGATAAATGGAACTTGGGCTTAGAAATTGATCTTTACTCGTTACACTAGGTTGTTTACTCGTTACTATGTTGTCCATAAATTTGGTGGTCTCATGAGGTGCACTGGATCCTGTGCAGAACCCTGCTGGGGGTCAGGAATAGTCTCCTGTCTCTGATCTGTCACTCATCATTGTGGCCGCTTAGCTGAGATGGAAAGCTCTCACCATAGTTATCTGCTCCTAGAGTCTGAGCTGGGAACTGTCCTGTAATTATACATGTAATTCACAAAGGTGATAATCATTTTAAACTTAAAAATATCAAGAACTGTTATTCTTGAGTATAACATTTTAGGAAAGAGATTACATGAGAATCAGATGTTTAAAGCCATGACATTTAAATTTATTTGACACTCCAGTAGAAATTTCTAACAGTGGTTATCCTCCAACCTAAAGCAAAACAAAACCAAAAGACAGTAAAAACCTAAGCCAGACTTACTGCATATCTTTCATATGGGGAATTTCGTATCCTGAAATACAGTCCTGTGACATTACTTTTAAGGCCTCTGCAGTTTCCAATCTCATTGTTTTGGGATAAGTTGTACAAGAGTGTCAGGTCCCGTGTGAGGTGTTAGGATAATTTTTTATATAGTAAGACAGAAGCTTGGCCCAACTGAACTTAACAGTTTCTTCAGCCTTTGCTCAGGAGTCTAGCTATTGCTTTTCAGAATCTAGGTCAGTGGTGGTTTGGGCCACTGGCAGCGTGATGCCCCATAGATGTGGGTTAGGCATGTACTATTTAATTTATTTTCCCTTAATAAGCTTTGTTTGTAATCGGTCAATGTGTAGGTTTGTCCAAGATAGAGCAACAGTTTTGAGTGCCTCCCTATTTTTTTAAGATTTTTTTGAGATAAAATTCACATAACCAAATTTTAATGAGCATTCACTGAGTGCTGATTGTTTTCAAGATACTGGTTTAGGTAGTAGATAATTAAAATATAAGACTGTAGGTTACATTGTGGTTTGTTCAAAGATGAACAGAACCTGGTTTCTGCTCTCAAATTGTTGTGGTTTGTGTGTGTACGTAAATTACAGCAACTTGAGGCATTTCTCACTGTGTGGTTTAAGGAGCCCTTGAGTCTGAGTCAACCGGGATGACTAGAACCTGCAAATTCTTGGGCCCAAGCTGTGACCTACAAGGTCAGGATCTCTGTAGGCAGGCCTTGGAATCTGCATTTTCCAGTTTCCTGGTGTTTTTTTTTTTTTTTTTTTTTGGGGGTGAGTAAAGTGATAGAAGTTCATTAAGTGAAGATAATAGAAAAAGCTCTCAAGAGTGAGAGGGATCCCTACAGGGTTGCCACTGAGGGCCTTTAGGGTTGGTCTTTTATAGAAAGCTAACCGGGGAACTTAAATCCTTTTAACATCTCTATTGATACCACCGTTGAGCAAGGACTAGTAGTAACACCTTCAATGGCTTACTTCCTTTTTAGGGTCTGGTTATTCTTTGTTGGTCACAAGTGATTATCATAAAAAAGACACCCACCCCACAGGCCTAGGGCAGGGTGTTCTGGTTTGTTCCCTTATCTCTGGTTTCCCCCATACCTCCTCCACATTTTTGGGATTTCGGTGAGCCTGATCACGTAGCCCTCTGTTTATCTCTCCCTGCCTAGCCCCCGCCTGTCCCTTACTCATTCCTCCCTCCTTAGGATAGTCTCCCTGTGATTTTTCTGCCCACTCCGGTGTGAGAACCACCGATAAAGGGTATGATATTGCCAAAGTCAGGTACGGATGGAGTTCTGTAATAGTGCTGGAGGAAGTCAGAGGAGGGCTTCCCAAGTGGGGGGATGGCAGGTTGGAGGTGCGAGGTTCTCGCCCGGCTTGTCCAGGAGTCGTCTCATACTCTGAACGCAGCGAGGGCTCTGGTTAGAAACGTGGGTCTGAGCTGTATAGTGGAGGCCTTTGAACGTGGGGCCGAGGAGTGTGAATTTCATTCGCTGATGAGTAGGGAGTCCCTGGAGGGTTTCTGATTCTCCTCCCGCTCACTGCACGAGCGTGTGTGTGCACACTTGTACCTGCACATAGGCTCAGACACATACATCCACATCTAAGTGCCCCTCTGTCACCCAGGCCTTAAAAAGATCTTTGGTTCAAAACACAGTTTTGCCTCTTACTACCCTTTCTGTGCCTGAGTAGCCTTATGGGTAAATTGGGGAGAGTATCAATAATAATACTTACCTTGGATTTAGTGAGGATGGAGTGAGATGATCTGTATGGTAGGGTGATAAGAACAGTGCCTGGCACAGACGAAGTGCTGTGTGAGTATTGCTGTTACTGTTACCCGTCCTTGAGGCATTGATGGCTGAAGCATGTTACAAAAATTGCTGTGTTGTGATTTAAGAACTTTTTTTCCTACCAAAGCAGGTCTGCCTGCTTTCTCAGTGTGGTGAAGGTGACTGATATATGAAACTATTCCTACTCTTTAAAACACGCAGACTTGGCATTTGGCTGTTTATGTCGGAAATGCCCTTTGGGACGCTGTCCGTCCAGATGCTCTGGAAGCTCTTCTACCTCATGCACCAGGTGGAGAGTGGGAATCTGGAGAAGCTGTGCGTCACTCTCCCGCCTGCTGAGTGCAAGAAGCATCTCCAAGGTACAGCCTGGCTAAAGTGTACAGATAGATCTTTTCCTACCTACCCTGTGTGCCTTTGCTCTTCATGGCTTTGTTCTTTTCATTTTTAGAAGGACTAAGAGAGTATTTTACTCTGTGTACTCACATGTAATAATTTTGAAATTTGAAAGATTGCTTTATTGTTTTCATATATTAGAATGCTAATTCCAGTTTTCTTATTCTTGAGATGCTCTGGGTAGTAACTTGTTAAGATCCCAGCTCGGGGATGGGAAATGAAAATTGGGTTGTAAATGCCCCCATGGAGTTATTTTGAAAATACAGGACATTTGATGGACTACCTTTGATTTCTCAAATGTGTAAACACATGGAAAGAAGTGTAGGCTTATTGCCTTCTTACTGTAAAAATTCCATCAGGGGAATATATTTTTTAAACAGACTTTTTTTTTTTTTTTTTTTTTTTATCTTTCCTCTCTATCTTTGCCTTTGTGGCATTTAGTTTTCTGTCACGGATCCCAAAGCTGTTTGTCAGTTGTGCCCCCTCGTGACAAAGTGTAATACTGCTTACGTTGCATCCTCTGAGAAGTTGATAGAACGAACACACTGTGTACTGTTTATCACATTTAGCGGTATTGCAGTCATGGTAATAAATAATTTCTCACCCCAGATTTTCATTTATAAGAAAATCTCTTTTGTTTGGAATGAATGCTGTGTTTGTGCTGAGTGCTTTGCTAGTCCTAGCAGTTTTCATTAGTAAGGTCATCATCATTCATTTGGCTGACAGTTACTAAGTTGTTTCAAGTGTGTCTTTGAAGGTGTCTCACCCGGTGACAAAACCCTTCACTAGTCACTAGTGTCATTTAATCTTCAACAGCCTTTTAAGGCGGATAGAGAAACTGAGAATTGGGGATGTTAAGTGTCACCTCTGAGGCTACATTATATGTAGAGTTGGAATTTCATCTGGTCCCTGCCTTTTTCCCCGAAGCCTGTAGAAATCCATTGTGGAACAAAGAATCTTAAATATTTCCAAATATCTTTTAATTTTATATCTTCTTTCTCTCTGGAAGAGTGATTAAAGGTGATATGTCTTCATTCTTTCCCTATTTTAATTTTCTTGCCCCGAACTTGCAGACCCAGAACACTTTGTGAACTTTGAGAAGTGTCTGTCTTCCATGAATAGCTCGGAAGAGATTTGCCTTCTGACTACATTTGCTCAGATGGCTCAGGCCAGAAGAACCAATGTGGATGAAGACTTCATAAAAATTATTGTTCTGGAGATATATGAGGTTAGAATATTAAGTTTTAGAAATCAGCTAAAAAATGTGTTCGTGGGGATTATCCGTGCGTTGATTCTTTTGGGATTGCTTTACCAAAAAAATGTGATGAACTTGTACTGTCCACACTCATGGAAGGAGATAGAAAATCAAAGGAATATCATTTTGCTGTAAGGAGTATTGAAAATATGAATCATACTCATTCCATTTCCCCCTGCTGTCTCTTGACATCTGATGTGTGAGTTTTGGTGAGGAATAGACAGTCTGATGACACAGCCTGACACTTGGGTGTTAACACTGTCTGTTGCCCTCTGCCCCACAACACTGCCAGTAACACGGGGGCCTGGCTTCCGAGCCAGTGTATTTCTGTGTTTTTTAAAAAGTTTGTTTGTTTGTTTGTTTATTTAGAGAGTGTGCAAGTGCGGGGAGGGGCAGAGGGTGAGGGAGAGAGAATCTCAAGCAGACTGCCCGGTGACCCCGACACGGGGCTCGATCCCACAACCCTGAGATCATGACCTGAGCTGAAATCAAGAGTCAGACGCCTAACTGAGCCACCCAGGCACCCCTTCCAAGCCAGTTTAAATGAGATGGTGGAAAGAGTACTGACGCTCAGGTAGAAGACCTGGGTTTGTTTTAACTCTGCTAGCAATTGCCCATCTCACAGCTGGTAAGGTGCCCCACCACTCTGGGCTCAGCTTCCTCAGCTATAAAATGACAGGCTGGGATGAGATCCTTGCCTTCTTCCTCTTTTCACTGAGCCATCCCTGAGGGAGGATGAGAGTGGACTCTGGACCCTGAGTGTCTAGAGACATAACCCATATATTAAAAAAGATGCATATTTTCCATTTAGGTTGTAATTTTTCTGTTTATCTTCATTAAAAAATATTTCTTCCAAACTACTCAAGTAAACTTAAAAGTAAAATTATGTTTGAGGAAGATTATCTGAGTTTATTACCTTCTCCCCAGTACTCCAGTTTGAAAATGATAGAACTAGATGATCTAAAGTTCTTTTCCAGGATCAAATATTAGGCTATTCTTATATTTGTATTTTGTACTTATGCATGAAGTTAAGGCCTAAATCCATCTGGAATTCCAGACTGTCTTCATGGTATGAGAATATTGCAGGGGGTTGGGGGAAGGACCGTTTTCATATACAGTAAGTGGCATTCTAGAACAAGGTCTTTTGTGAAAGTAACATTTGTGCTCTTGAATGTTTCAAGGATTTTGGCCAGTGCTCACAGTAAAAATACGTTGTGTATTACATTCTGATTCTGCTTGTATGTGTCTGTGTGTGTGTATACATGTATGAAATTGAAGCAATACTTAATCTTACTGAGATGCACTCTCACCTTTTTCTATTCCGTTGTTATTTTTCTGTTCTATTCCCTTGTATTTTTAAAAAAGTCTGCTTGCTTTGGCATGAATGGATTGCAGCCTGTGCTTTGGAATACGTTGTTTAAGAGAAGTTGGTGAATTGAACATTGCTATTTTAGAAGCTCTTGTAGTTGAGGATCTTATTTTGTAGGAGAGAATAGGTATTTCTATGAAATGCATTCTGATTTTTATCATTTTAACAATTTTCTCAATTTTAAAGAAGTTTTTACACCAAAGGGCCTATTTTATAGCTACAGACAGACTTTGGGGTATACTTTTTGCGTGGGGAACTTGGAGTGTTTGTGACATAGTTGCTTCCCTGCCCTTCCTGACTCACAGCCTCAGGGTAGACAGTTTCCCCTCCGAAGGTCTGACATCTTCTTGAACATGGTGTGACCCTAGGCTCAGTGTGAGACTCTTTCTCCTTTACTTGAAAGCATCCTAAATGAATTATGGAACTGTGTTTTGACTGGTAATTGACCGAAAGTGCAATCTCCACCTCCTCCCACTTTTAGGTATCTTATGTCACCCTGTCTACCAGAGAGACTTTTTCAAAGGTTGGTCGAGAGCTCTTAGGGGCCATCACAGCTGTTCACCCTGAGATAATTTCTATCATTTTGGATCGAGTTCAAGACACCATTGACCAGGTGGGAATGGTAAGAGCATTGATTTTGTTTGTTTTGCTTTTTTTGTTCTGTTAAATTCTGCATTCATGGAGCAATGAGAAAAATAGGTTGTTGGGAATGACTGAGTCACGGGTGCAGCCAGATGAAGAGAGCACGTACTGTGTCCCAGGGTCTGCCATTCACCAGGCCTGCTTGGGGTTAGCGGCTTCATACAAAAAGCTGTGATTGTTTCTCTTTAATCTCCTCCAAGTGACTTTCCCACCTCCCTCAATAACAGGTTTTTCTTTTAGTTGTAGTCTATAGTTAATAATAGTTTGCATTTCAAAGTTTGTTTGGCTGTCATAATTTTTATATTTTATACTTGGAAGAAAACAACCCTGATTAAGAAGGATGGCCCATTTACATCAGCCAAAAGCAGAATTAAAAGTGGTAATTTAAGTTGAACAAGACACATACAGTTTATTTCTGTCATTTGTCACAATCCCTTTTGTAATTTTTGTTGATGTTAAAAACAGGTGTGTTGTGATATAATTCACATGCCATACAGTTCATCTATTTAAAGCATGTAAGTCAGTGGTTTTAGTATATTCTCAGAGTTGTGCAACCATCACCACTCTCAATTTTAGAACATTTTCTTTACCTCAGAAAGAAACCACAAACTCTTTAGCTATTACACTCTGTCCCTCCAACCCCTGCAGCCCTAAGCCATCGCTAATCTACATTCTCTCTATATATATTTGACTCTTCTGGGCATTTTATACAAACAGAATTATACAATATGTGGTCTGTGACTGGTTTCTTTTACTTAGCATAATGTTTTTCAGGTTCATCCATGTTATAACGTGAGTCAGCATTTCACGCCTTTTAATGTTCAAATATTCCATTGTTTGGATGTGCCATTTTATTTATTTATTTATTTATTTATTAAAGGTTTTATTCATTTATTTGTCAGAGAGAGAGAGAGCACAGGCAGGGGGAGCGGTAGGCAGAGGGAGAAGCAGGCTCCCTGTGGAGCAGGGAGCCCAGTGCAGGACTCTATCCCAGGACCCTGGGATCATCACCTGAGCTGAAGGCAGACACTTAACCAGCTGAGCTACCCAGGCGCCCCTGATGTGCCATCTTTAAAAACATACACTTAATGAAGATCTTTTTCGTCATCTGTGAGAAGGCTATAATGTGTGAATTTTTCACATGGCAGGTAGTTACGTGTTATAACTTGAAGAGGAACATTTAAAGTACTTTTCTGTATGGTATTTGAAAAAGGCCCTTCTGTCTTATAGTCACTGCATTATCCCTATAGGATAGATGACTGATAACTGTCATTACTTCATCACATTCAAAAGTGGGCAAATTCCAGTGAAAGACTGGTTCACGAGACATATTTTTTCTAAATGAAGGATAAATGATATATCATGCTTTCATTAGAAGAGTACATGGTACTTTTTTTACATTAAAATGTTTAATGGTGGTAAATTTTACACAGCATTAAAATACACCATTTTAACCCTTTCTAAGTTCAGTAACATTAGGTACATTCACACTGTTTTGCTGCCTACCGTCACCATCATCCATCTCTAGAACTCTTTTCATCTTGCAAAACGAACTCAGTGCTGATTAAACAATAAGTCCCCATTCCCTCCATCCTCCACTCTCCAGCCCTGGCAACCAACATTCTACTTTCTCTCTCTATGAGTTTGACTATTCTGGGTACCTCGTATAAGTGAAACCATCCAGTATTTATCCTTTTCTGATTGGCTTACCTCATTTAACATTTTGTCCTTGATGTTTGTGCATGTCATAGCATGTGTCAGAATTTCCTGCCTTTTTAAGCCAGAATAATATTCTATTGTAAGTATAGACCACATTTTATTTATCTGTTCATCTGTTGATGGGCACTCGGATTGCTTCTTCCCTTTGGCTGCTGTGAATAATGCTGCTACGAATATGAGTATACAGCTATCTCTTGAGACCGTGCTTTCCATTCTTTGGGGGTTATGCCCAGAAGTAGAATTGCTGGAGCATAGGGTAATTCTATTTTTCATGTTTTGAGGCACCACCATACTGTTTTCCTTGCGACAGCAGTACTTTTTAAGAAAAGCATTATATCCCACTGTGATATGATTATGTTGAGATGAAAGGCCTTTTATATGCACTATATAGGAGCATGGTTTTAGTTGTTCAATTTTGAGTGATTATCTGATGGGATGAGTCCCAAAGAAATATACATGGGGGGGGTCACAAGATTCTTTCCATTTGATTGAGCTCATCACCATTTTCTCTTAAGTGTTTTTCTGGTTTGGGCTATACTTATATTTTTAAATTTGGTCATAATACTTCAAGTAGTAAACTGTACCCAGAGATATGTTTAACTTAACTGTAAAAATTGGGACCATAAGGTTTTTAGAGCACATCTTCTAAAAGATGCCTCCATTCTCTGTTTATACCTGTAGTTCCTTTGTGCTCTGGGAACTTGCTGACATTTTTGGAGTAACTTGTTCAAACCCTCTATGCCTTTAGATGAATAGGATAGCTTTGAATATTTTTGTTGTCAGCTTGGGATTATCAGGAATCAGATGTAGCCCCAGAGCCTGGAAATGATTTGTGGGCTCTAATCTGTTCTAGTTTTCAAATGTTGAACCATTGTTTCCTGGAATAAAAGCCACTTGGTCATGGTATATTATTCTTGATATATGTTGATAGATTTCAGTTTGATAATATTTTTTGTTGAGGATTTTTACATGTATATTTATGAGGGTATTGATCTATAGTCTTATTGTTATGTCTTTGTTAGGTTTTGATTTTAGGATTATGTCTGCCTCATCACATGAGTTGGGAAGCATTCTTTCCTCTTCTATTTTTTAAGAGTTTTTTAAGATTGCTATTAATTCTAACTTGACTGTCTGATGGAGTTTACCAGTGAAATCATCTGGCCCTAGAGTTTTCTCTGTAGAAAACCCTTTGACAACAGTGTGCATTTTTAAAACAAATACAGAGCTGTCCAGATTTTTGTTTTTCCTTAGTTAGTTTTGGTAAGTTATGTTTTTAAAGGCGTTTTCCCGTTTCATCTAACTAGTTGAATTTATTGGCATAGAGTTGTTGGTAATATTCCCTTGTTAACCTTTTAACATCCCTAGGGCCTTTCACGAAAGCCACATGTTGATTCTTGGTGGACAGACACTTACTATACCATTATTTTATCTAGCTGGGATAGATGTTTTTCTGGACAAATCTCATTGCTGTACTCATTGTTCTAGAACCATTATTTTGCCCTTTCTCTCAGATTCTCACAGGGTAAAGTAGGATTTTTCCATCTTTAAAATTACTATTTTACCATTTTATTCAGAATATTCAAGACCTTTATTAACAAATCCTCCTGAAAATTTAACTGTGTGAGTGCACACACACAAAGGAAAGGAAAGGTTTCTTTAAAATTTATTGTTTCTACTGTTCTTTCACACTTTGTTTTGCCTTTCATTGGGAGCAGTGCAGGAACCTGAGAAAAACTAGTATGTATGTTCTCGATTTGTGTTGTCCAATACTATAGCCACTAGGTACATGTAACTACAGAGTCCTTGAAAGGTGGCTAGTCCAAATTGAGATGTACTGTAAGTGTAAAGTACTCACTGGGTTTCAAAGATTCGTATGAACAAAAAGTATTTTACATGTCACAGTAGTTTTGTGTAATGATTACATGTTGATAATGTATTGGATGTATCAGATTAAATGAAATATATTATTAAAATTATATTGTTTCATTTAACTCTTAAAAAATGTGGCTGTTAGAAAAATTAAAATTACATATGTGGCTTGCATTATGTTTCCGTTGGATAGCACTGTTCTAGATGTTATAAAATGAATTGCTCTTCTGATCAGTCTCCCTTAAAGCAAACTATTGAGTGAACCCAGATTTATCTTAATTTGCACACATGGATATGTTATTCAGAAAGTGATGCTATAGACTTTTTGTAAACAGGTTTTAAAAAACTTTTTATTATAGAACCTTTCAAATCTGTGTAAAAGAGAGAATAGGGTAATGGATCCCTGTGTACCCATCATCCAGCTTCAACAGTTACCAGCTCTTGGTTGATCTTGTTTCCTCTTCACCTCCATCCATCCACTCCTTGTCCCTCCTCCCCAGATTGCTTGGAAGCTAACAGAAATATCTTTTTAAATGCCACAGAAGAAATAATTATTTTTTTTATAGTTGACATGCAATATTATATTCATTTCAGGTGTACAACATAGTGATTCGACAGTTCCATACATTATGAAATGCTTACCACGATAAGTGTGGTCACCATCTGTCACTATACAAAGTGATTATACCATTGAACGTAATCCCTATGCTGTACTTTTCATCCCTGTGACTTATTGATTGTATAACTGGAAGTTTGTACCTTTTTTACCCATCCCCTTACTCCCCTCCCCTCTGGCAACTACCAGTTTGTTCTCTGTATTTGAGTCTATTTCTGTTTTTTGTTTATTTAAATAATTATCGAAAGTGCTAACTCTTTTTGTAAAATGAATGACCATCTCCTCATTTATCATGGCTTTAAATTTGGGTCTTGGTATTCTTAAATGGTTTTCTTAAATGGAAGTATATCAGTTTATATATAAATAAAAGATTGTTGACCTTTACAAAAGGGTAGCAAAATGTGCTTTTGGTGTATCATTAGTTTTTTTTTTGGTGTATCATTAGTTTTAATATTTATTTTATTTGGTTGTCCATGATGTCCATTTCATTTGTCTAAAAATCAAACAAAACCCCTCTTCCTTTTGGAAAAAATTTTTGCAAGCAGTTTAATAATACAATATTATAGTAATACAGGATTGTCCTTAAGTTTAGATCTTAATTATCATTTTCTTTTAAATAAGGTTTCTTTATACTTGTTTAAAGAACTGCCTTTGTATCTCTGGCGACCGTCTGCCTCTGAGAGAGCTGTGATTCGGGATTGGTTATTGAATTACAACCTGGCAATGGTGAAGAATAAATTGGCCTGTGTTATTCTAGAAGGACTCAATTGGGGATTTGGTGAACAGGTATGTGTTAAAACCATTCTTTAGAAACTGGCGGTTCTATACACATCAGTTTTAAAGAAATATTTTCTCGAAACATAAACATTTCCAGTTATCATTTGCAAGGTCTGCAAATTCTATCAGCTGTGTCAGAGTTTAGGATCTTTTCTTTAATTCTGTTTTGCAGAGTGACCATCCTTTACGTGAAGATAAATTGTTCCACAGTGAAACTTCTCTTTTTCCTAAGACCGTTTGTATCTGTTGTGTTATCTCTAGCTGTTTACTGCAGTTCCTCCTGCTTGCCCCTCCTGACTCTTGTCTCCTCCTGCATTTTGTCTCCTCCTGCATTTTATCTCGCTTGTCACTGCCACATTTGTCTCCTAAAACACTGTGCATCGGCTAAGAGCCGGTACTCTAAGCAGGCTGCATGCCTGGGTTCTGTTCCCAGCTCTGCCACCTTCTGGCTGCATGACCCCGAATGCATCTGAACTCTCAGGGCTTCATTTGGTCATCCGTCAGCATTGATATTAACATGCTTGCCTTGTAGGGTTGTTGTAAGGATTCAGCGAGTTAGGACGTGCAGAACATTTAGGACAATTCTTGGTGCACATTAAGTACTCGGTGGTAGTTTTTGTTAATAATAGTTTATTAATAGCTTTATTAATAATAGCTTATTATTATTGAGAGTTTGCTACCTATCATATGTCTCTCTCCAAAGATGCCATGTCAATGATTTTGACTGTTAAAACTTTCATTCCTCTTGGGGCGCCTGGGTGGTTCAGTTGTTAAGCATCTGCCTTTGGCTCAGGTCATGATCCCAGGGTCCTGGGACCTAGCCCCACATCGGGCTCCCTGCTCCGCGGGAAGCCTGCTTCTCCCTCCCCCACTCCCCCTGCTTGTGTTCCCTCTCTCGCTGTGTCTCTCTCTGTCAAATAAATAAATAAAATCTTAAAAAAACAAAAAACTTTCCTTCTTCTTTACCCTAGACCTTATTAGTTAGCTCCTAGATCAAATGTTTTGATATTATACAGGGAAAATGGGAGAGAACTCAGCCCTCTCTGTCTGTCGACTTTTATTCTCAGCAAATCATTTAGTCCTCCTAGCCGTCTTGTGAGGTTTGCATGAACTTGACCCCTGTTGTACAGATGAGAAAACTGGAACCGGGCAGCTTTTCTCCCCAGGTGTCCCTATCCACCTGGGTCTGCCCCTGGTGGGGCAGCTCCATTTGGAGCTTCTCCCACTCCAGTGCTGGTGGATGAGAGCTATAGGGGGCTGATTTCCATCTTCACGTTCTCTGATTGTGAGTAGAACCCCCCTCCCCTCAGCCCTTCCTCTCCCAGCTGGCTGTGTGAAGACTTCCCTGTGAGAGTCTCCATGATCCTTCATTAGTTAGGAAAGTCATCTTCCGTTAAAGGATTAAGAAATGTATTTCTTCAGGTTGCAAAGGAAGATTGGATGGGAAATTCGATAGGCAACTTCAAGCTCCTGAAGGAATATTTTATCTGTGTTGTTATCTTTTTTTTAAGGTTTTATTATTTAGTTATTTATTTAGAGAGTGCACACGTGTGTGACCGGTGGGGGGGCGCGGTGCGGGGCAGTGGATAGAGGGAGAGGGAGAGACAACCTGAAGCAGAGACCCTGAGATCATGACTTGAGCCGAAATCAAGAGTAAGACGCTTAACCGACTGAACCACCTGGGTGCCCCTGTGGTTGTTGAGTATCTTCTATATTTTCACTGATGATAATGAAAGGGAATATAGACTTAATTTATTAAATATTTTCCTGTTTAATAAGTGAACAATTTCCCAGCTTGTGGCAATGCCCTTAAAGTTGTAACCCAAGGACTTTATAGAGCTTCTAGGGTGGGGGTAGGGGAGTTACATTCAAAGATATACCTGGGGTCCAAGATGAGTCAGGTTCAAACCTATCTAAGTGCAATTTATGGTTCTTTAAGATTTCAGGGTTTTTTCCTGTTGTCATTTTATAACTTAATTGTTAGGGGATGTAATTTTTGGAATGCTTAAGTTCTACATCCAAGATCCTTTTTTACTGTTTTTCCTAGTCTTTTTGTTCAAGGGCATGTTAAAAAAAAAAAATCAAGATGGCTTTTTTGTGATTATTTTTCTCTTTGAAAGGGTACCCTTCATCTGGATCAAGCAGTCCATGCTGAAGTGGCTTTAATGATTCTTGAAGCGTACCAGAAATTCCTTGCACAGAAGCCGTATGCCGGGCTTCTTTCTGAAAGTATGAAGCAGGTATTTCCTTTTCTTCTAATACTGAGATCATCTTTATTGTAAGTGGCCTGGGTGGATAAAGTTACAGTATTTACCCTTAGATTGCCTAAGACCATTTCTGGCAATTTAAGATCCTGAAATTGAATTCTGTGGTTGGATAAAGATTTTTCTTTGAGAAGTAGCTTACGTATGACAGTTTCAGTGTTGTGGAATTCAGTGGAAGCTGGAGCTGGCGTGTCCTGGCTCAGGAGAACGGACTGAATTTTCAGGAGCTTTGCAAACCAGATTGTTAACCTGTTGGTAGCTTGCAACTGACCATGGTGGGAGTTTTTACACTACCAAAATTGACAAACCCTGTAAATGATCTCCCACGCTCCAGCTGGTTGTTAAAACTTACTTATCATCACACCATTTGTTGTATATCAACCTTTGTATTATTGCTTCTTTGCTTGCACTGACTCAGATCAGGTTCACAAAGTGACTAGCAAGTAAGCAGAAGTGGTAATTCTGAGAAATTGTTTTAATTGAGTGCTGCAAACATTTGAGTACTGGTAAGTAGTATATCCTCTCTTTTGAGGATGTTGTCGATCACAGAAGGAAATGGGCGGGTGAGCTTACTGATTTAATTTGTATGTGACTAATTGTGGTTTTAAAATAAATAATTGTTTTAGGTTTCATATTTGGCCAGTATTGTTCGATATGGAGAGACACCTGAGACCTCATTTAATCAGTGGGCCTGGAACTTGATCTTGAGGTTAAAACTGCACAAAAATGATTCTGGAATACAGCAGAATTGTCCAACTGTTCCCTTCTCCAGCACTGTGCCTGACATGACAGAGTCACCCACGTTTCATCCTCTCTTGAAGGCTGTTAAGGCGGGCATGCCCATCGGCTGTTATCTGGCTTTAGCTATGACCACCGTGGGCCACAGGTACAGTGTGGGCTGAGCCGCTAGGGTTGCTGAACCTCAGTCAGTGATTCTAGATCTCATTTTTCACACCCCAAGGTCTGAGGCCTCCATCAAACCTATCTAAGGGTGATCAGGACCAAATCATAAGCCTTATTAATGGTTTCTCCAGGGGAAATGCTGCCCAAATTCATGTAAGACAGATTTGTACCTCGTACATTATGGAGAGAGTATATCTGTGCCCCAGAGTGGAATGTTCATGTCAGCAGTAGGTGTTTTCTCTTTCTTGGAATAGAGATCACATAAAAAGAATTGGTCATCTGTATTGAATTTTGTTTCAAGTGATGGCAGCCCAACTCAGGCTTCTCCACTAAAGGGCTAAATCTGCCCAGGGGAAGGAAATGCCTGATCAGGTCACATGCCTCTCTGGCATGAGCCCAGAGCTGTCTCTGTTTCTTCCACTGGAGCATTTGCCACACTGTGTTGTAGTTGTCTGTTCAGTCTTCTCAGGGATCGTCTGTGAGGTCCTAACCTCAGGAACCATGTTTGTTTTGTGTTACCATTTCATCCCTAGTGCTGACAGCTCTAGCTCGTGCCGTAAGTAAATGAATGAGTTCCTGGTTGGTTAAAAATCGTTTTTTGTTTTTTTGGTTTTTTTTTTTTTTGGAAAAGATCATTTTCCTACGATGTATTAATTTTTTCTAGCCTGTCTGTTTTTCTAAAATCTCTTTCACCTACATGCTTTCTGGTTCTTGCATTTTAGACTCGCTGTAATACTTCTTTAGCATCCCAATGTCAACATCTTGTTTCGCATTACATAAATTTTCAGTGGGATGCTGGGTGTCCTATCAGCTATTTGTGTTCGGCCTTGTGCTCTGAAGTGGGAGAGATATGGAATTGTTAGTTAGCTGCCTTCAGGTTGTTGACAGTTTAGTGGAGCTGGTTGATAGAAAGTAGTGGGCAGCGCTAAAGATGTGATTGTGGGCCGGGTGAGGTTTGTAGAGCGGTGCTTCTCTGCCCTTGCTGCTCTTTGGAGTCCTGTTCGGAGTGATTCTAAAGCTACGGAGAAGAGGGTGAGAATCCAGATCTCATTGGTCTGGGGGCCAGTTCTCCAGATTATTCTGATGTACAGCCTGCATTGGGAACCACTCAAAAGTATGAGCAGAAGGAATTTCAAGGAAGGAAAGATCATGAGGGCAGGATACCTGCGTAGAGGAGCGAAGCTTTGGAGAGGAGTCTTAGGTAGAGAAGTCATCTGAGGCTAGAGGGCAGAGTGGTGACACTCACCCTCTCCAGGTGACTAGTGCCCCCAGTGTTGAAAATTCAGCCGCGGGCCTTGCCCTCCCCACCCCCTGCAGCACCTCTGCACTCCGAGCAGCACCCTTACTGTATTGCAGTGTGATGGTGTCTCGCTCTCCTTGTGCACTGCATGCTCCTTGAGGGCAGGGCATTGTCTTGTCATCTGTGTATCTCCACTCTCCACAACTTGGACTAGTAGGTGTTTAACTGCATGAACGCGGGAAGGAGCAGCAGGTGTCTGAGTGGGGGGGGCGGGTGAGGAAGCACTCCTGACCAAAGCCCGTGCTTCCCGTGAGTGAGCGGAGGTGACCAGGTAGGTGAGTAGGGCCCAAGTGTGTTGGACAGATTTGAAAGTCAGGTGAAAGAGGGTAGAACTGATCCACTAGGACGAGGAGAGATGTTACACAGGCGCTTTGGAAGGCACTCTTCGTTTTTTCCAGTAACCCAAGTGTCATTCGCTAGGTTGAGTTTCCTGTACCTCAGGTTCCTCATCTCTAAAATGGGAATAATGATAGTACTGGACTTACTTGTTGAGCCTTAAGTGTGTGATAATACTTTCAACTTGTTCAGCAAATGGCTGGCATGTGGATTCTGAGTGCTCTGAACTTAATCTTTCATGATTTCTCTCATGTCTTGTATTCGTTCTGGGACTGCACCTCTTTATTCGCTGCTACTACTATGGGTCTTCTCCAAACATAACTAGTTTGGTGCTGATTACTGAATCCCGAATGGGAGTGAAGGTGAGAATAAAGTGTTTCTCTTGCGGACTGAACTCCATCCACCATGGTCATCAGGGATGTATATATACTAGAAGTAACTTAAAACAATCTTACGAATGTGCCTGGGGTTGGGGACAGAGTATGCAGGGATATAAGTTGTACATGAATATAACATCACACAGAACAGAGAACAATAGTCAGAGAAATCACCCAGAATCTTTCTTACCCTAATGAAACATTGGGGTTTTTTTTCCTGTTTGTTTTTTATCCAGTATTTTTTCCTTTGATCTTTTTTAGAGTTATAACGTATGTATAATTTTGTATATCCTTTGTTTCTCATTCTAATATTATAAACATCTCCCTGTGGTATAATCTTTGCATCATTAATTTTATCTTTTGAAATGACTTTTACCCTAGAATTAAAGCAGTATAATCAAACTGTAGAAGTAGGAAGATGGGAGAAAGAGCCACTTCTACTTCTCCAGCACAGTGAACATTTTGGTGTGATAGCATACCTGTGTTTTTTCCCTTCTATATGATTCTTTTTTATTAGTTGTTGTAATCAAAAGTATAACATTTCATGTTTTTTTTTTTCTCCCCCCGGCATCAGTATAGTAGAACTTTTCCATGTTGCCCTTGGACATCGTATGCATTCTTTTTAAAGATTTTATTTATTTATTTTATTTTGGGGGGGGCAGGAGCAAAGGGGGAGTGAAGGAAAGAATCTTAGGGAGACTCTGCTGAGCACGGAGTCCCATGTGGGGCTTGATCTCATGACCCTGAGATTGTGACCTGAGCTGAAACTGAGAGCCAGATGCTTAACCAACTGAGCCACCCAGATGCCCCTCATATGCATTATTTTTAAATGATGGAATAATATTCTCACTGAATGGATTTTCCCAAAATTTACATATATCATTTCTGCCTCTGAGTTTGTGATTTTAAATAATTTTGAAAAGTACATCTTCACATGGATCGTCTGTCATATTTTTCTCCATATTTGAGATTATTTCTTAAAGATAGATTTTCTGAAGTGAATCAAAGAATAAATCAATTTTTATGCAAATTGGTTTCAGAAGAATTTTGCCAGTTTATACTAACAGCGTGAACTCACTTTTGAATCTTCCCTTTGCTCTAATACCTTGTGGAAATGCACAATGAGAACCCCATTGCTCTTAGAAGAAGCACCATTTGGGAAGCAAAATGGGGTAGTGGCCAGTGTTCTGGACTGGAAATTTGCAAACCTGGGTTCTGATTTTGGCCCTACACTGGGAAATTATGTGAATTTGGGCATGATACCTCACCGTTCTCATCTATAAAGTGAAAATACAGATGAATTGTTAAGTTCCTTTGTACTTCCCGAGTTCTGGTGCTGGTATTTCTTTGTGAAGTTTGGCTATGCACACCATGTGTTGGGGGCCTGAGATCATCTGGGTAGCAAGTAGGCTGATGGCTCATTGGAAGAACATCATTTTCTCGAATGCTCATTGCCTTTGTCTCTTTTTATAGCATTGAGAAGTTCTGTGCCGAAGGCATCTCACTGTTAGGAATTCTGGTCCAGTCGAGGCATTTGAGAACAGTGGTTCATGTCTTGGATAAGATCCTGCCTTTGTTCTACCCTTGCCAGTATTACCTTCTGAAGAACGAGCAGTAAGTAGGGTATAGCCCAGGGAGGACCAACCACTATATTTTTAAGTAAAATAGGGAATGATGTGATTCAATAGTGTATTTTTTATGAGGCAAAAAACTTCCTGCCTAGTTTAGAATGCAGGTTGATGAACAGTAACTCTTAAAATGATTCCAGTTTTATTTTCATGAAAGATGTTTCCCTTTCTCATTTAATTTTAGATTGCTTATAGCTTATTAGTATTTGAGAGAGTAGTTGTTTCCATGAAACTTGGGAGTAGTGCTTCTGACATTGAGCAGCAAATGGCTTTGCTATTGTAACATTAGTAAAACATACTGCTTTCCATTGTGTGTAGTATTACAAGCAGATAAGATATATAGGAAGGTGCTCATCACATGGGATACTCATAATCTTGCTGGGGAAACAAGACTTTTGAGGTAATTACAAAGTATTATTGGCAAGGCCATGCTGTAGTGTTATAGGTTGCATTTGCATATGGGTAAAAGTAAATGGGATTTATAGTAAAAGAAGGTAGCTGCTTGGGGAGGGAGGGAATTAAGAATGGAGTATTAATCAAGATTCTTAATTACACATGATAAAAATCCACACTGGTTGCACCAAGAAGGGGATATATTGGCTCATGTGATTGGGAAAAAGGCTGATGATAACATCAAGTAATTCTAAAGTGGTAGTTCTCAGCCAGGGGTAATTTTGACCCTCAGAGGACATTTGGTAATGTCTAGAGACGATTTGGGTTGTCACATCCTGGTGGGGGATGGGAGGCAGTGGGTGGTTGGGCAAGGGGGTGGTTGAGGGAGGTTTTGGGGGAGGCTTAATGGGTTAGGTGTATTTTAGATAGCGGGGAAGGATCAGGAAGTGTCTTCTGGGGAAAGGACATTGTAGATGAGATATTGGGAATGAGTAGGAGTTTGCCAGGTTAGGTGTGGGAGAGTGTTTCAGGCACCAGACCCAGAAGAAGCAGAGGAGACAGGAGAGAGGCGGGAGCCGGTACACCCAGGGAACTGAGGGCACTCCCTATTTGTGGTGGGATTCCCCGCCGCCCCCCACCGCGCCCAGTGCCCCTTACACCACCTTGTATGAAGTTGACAGCCAGTACCAGATTGTGGGATGATTTTTTTTTTTTTTAAACACTTGGCCAATTTTTTTTTTTTAAGATTTTATTTATTTATTAGAGAGAGAGAGAGAGCACAAGTAGGCAGGCAGGCAGGCAGAGGCAGAGGGAGAAGCAGGCTCCCCGCTGAGCAGGGAGCCCAATGTGGGGCTCGATCCCAGGACCCTGGGATCATGACCTGAGCCGAAGGCAGACGCTTAACCGACTGAGCCACCCAGGCGCCCTGATTTTTTTTTTTTTAAGATTTTTTTTTGTTATTTTAGAGAGAGGGTGAGAGAGGGAGAGAGAGAGAGAGAGGGCACACGAGAGGGGGGAGGGTCAGAGGGAGAAGCAGACTCCCCGCTGAGCAGGGAGCCCGATGCGGGACTCGATCCTGGGACTCCAGGATCATGACCTGAGCCGAAGGCAGTCAGTCGCTCAACCAACTGAGCCATCCAGGCGCCCGTGGGATGATTTTCTAAACATCTCTGCTTTTGTGAGAGTAGGGAGTGGGGAGGGATAAACGGGATGCTTGGGATATTTTTCCTCTAATGCTTTTTAACTTGTGTGTGTTTGTGTGCCTTGGATCTATCTGTTCACTGTACTTCTACAGGTAGATAGAATTCCTTTTAACCCACCTTAAATTAAAAAAGTTCATTTTTTCTGAAATTCTTGAAGAATTGTTGAAATCTCTAAAAGAGCTTTGGTCTACAAATGGGACCAGTTTAATATTTTTCTGTTTCTTCATAAGTAATTAGCCACTGGAAATTTTATTGACTTCTGATTAGAAGGTCAAGTGTGTTGTCCTGTGTTCTTGGCAGATTTCTGTCACACCTCCTCCTGTTCCTACACCTGGACAGTGGTGTCCCTCAGGGTGTCACACAGCAGGTCACCCACAAGGTGGCACAGCACCTGACAGGAGCCAGCCATGGGGACAACGTGAAGCTTCTCAACAGCATGATCCAGGTCAGGCCCCTAGGAAGCCCCTACATACGCACCGGCCCACCTTCCCGGTCAAGCACCCTGGTGTTAGCACAGCTGAGTGTTGGTCATTTCAAAGCACTTGGCAGCAGATTTGGGCTTTGTAGTGGAGGTTTTTATTTGTTGGTGTTTTAAAAATGGGAGGCTGACTCTTACCTCTACATCACCTGAGACCTTTCTCCATAGGCGCACATATCCAGAAGCACCCAGCCCAATGAAGTGGGCCCCGTTGCCGTGTTGGAGTTCTGGGTTCAGGCTCTGATAAGCCAGCATCTTTGGTACCGAGAACAAGCTGTCCTCTTCCTCCTGGACCAGTTGTGTAAAACAGCTTTTCAGCTGATGCAGGAAGACTGTGTGCAGAAATTACTTTACCAGCAACATAAGGTAAACCTGTTAGAGAATTTGTCTTTCAGTCATTGGCTAGATAGTGGCCTTCTCAGAACATTCCCCCAAGTGTACAGTTCCCAGTACTACTCTGGGGCCACTGCCTTTTTAAAGCTTGGTCTTGACGGTGCCTTATCTCAGGAACCATCGTCTCTGCTAGTGTAGACTCCAGGAAAGCCAAAGGAAAGGACCCCCCCCGGAGGAGCTTGCTCATCACATTTGGCTGTAACACGCTCCCTGTGACTATCATTGCTGGGGGGACTAATCGGTGAAATCCATGTCTTACCAGAACCTACCGTCGTAGGAAGATAATTGCTGATATTTTTGATAAGGTTTTTTTAAAGCCTCTTCTCTCTGCTGCACATCCTGTCCCTTGTGTAGAATGCTCTGGGTTACCACTGTGATCGGAGTCTGCTCTCTTCTTTGGTGAGCTGGATCGTGGCTGGCAACATCACTCCTTCCTTTGTGGAGGGCCTGGCCATGCCCACTCAGGTAGGAACGCCCCTGCGGCCCATTGGTAATCTTTGTGAACTTTTAATGTTGTTATCATCTATGCTGATACAGTGCTACCAGCTTTAAGTAGCGCCCCCCCTTACTATGTATTAGAATGCTTTCCCATGTAACCCTCCCAGTGGCCCTCTGCTGAGGTGGCGCTGTTGCCCTCCTGTTTCACAGAGGAGTTAACTGAGGTTTCATGGAGCCAAGTGGCTGGCTCGGGGTCAGACAGTTCGGGATCGGGCCTCGTGTGCCCGACGGCAGAGCCTGCCCAGTGGCATGTTTAAGAGCGGACGCTGGAGCCAGACCGCCCCGGGCCGAGTCTGCTCTTTGTCAGCCCTGTGCCTCGGGCAGCTTGCTTACCTCTCTGTCCTCAGTTCCCTCCGCTGTGGAATGGAGTAATGGTTGCACCTGCATGTAGTGCACTCAGCCCCGTGTTCAGTCCAGCCACACGGCGCGGACTCGGTGTTGGCTGCTCTTACCACCATGAGCAGCAGCGGCAGCTTTTCTTCATTCTTACCCCGTCTGACGTTGTGTGTCGGATCACGTCCCCGACTCATCACTTCCACCGGTGGTGACAGCCTTCAGCCTCCCAGCGGTCTTGCCGCCGCTCTTCCTCTTACCGCTCGTGAGCCAGCTGCGGCACACTCCTTGCTGTTACCCACGTGGGTCCCTGGTGTTTCCACCTCTCCGCCCCTGCCTCACCGGTCCTCTTGCCAGGCATGGCTTCGCGGCCATTCTCCATGCAGAGCCGTCTGTGGCATGCCCGCTCTGTGGCCCCGCGCTCCTTCCGCCAGCTTCCCACAGCACTTGACTCCTGATTCCGTGCTCAGCACCTCTCACTTCGCATTGTAGTTACTTAAACATTAGTCTCGTCTCCTCGAAGAAATGGAAAACTTGAGGGCAGAGCTCAGATCTGGCCCTCTTTCCTGTCCCTCGTGCCCTATGGAACCTGCCCAAGAAATAATTACTGTGTGAACAAACGTCTTCTTTTACTGAAGTGGCATTTCTGAAGGAATTTAGCATTTTTCAGTGATTTGTTTTATCTGAGTTTGTACCTGTGACAAGAACAGTGATAGTATAGTATAAGAACTCTGTTAATTTGGGGGAACCATAAATATTTGTTGATTGAGATATCTGGTAGAAGAGATGCACATTTGTAGAATGTCGGGATGATTTGGTCTGAGTGAGCTGCTCATTCCCCTCACTCTTACCTGCTGTCCTTGTAGGTCTGGTTCGCCTGGACAGTACTGAACGTGGAATCCATCTTTGAAGAAGACTCCCAGCTCCGTCGAGTTGTTGAAGGGGAATTGGTGATAAACTCTGCTTTTACCCCTGACCAAGCTCTGAAGGTGCAAAAAGCAGTTCTGCATTTGAGTGGGAGAAGGTGGTTTATTGATGGATTCAACTATAGCTTTTGAACTTCTGCATTTTCTTTCATTGTAAATGCTTGGAAAGCACAACATCCAAACCAGTGCTTAAAACTGTATAATTGAAGCGTATACTTCTTTTCCAGGCTTTATTTAGCATAAAGAGTCACAACCTGACGATTGAAGTCTGTGTTCATGTAGGGGTCGAGGGGTTTGCCCTCATTTTAAAACAATTTCCAGTGTGTGTCCTGTGCATCAGTCCCCTGGAGAGCTTGTTAAAAATCAGATCCCCAGACCCCAGCTTTTGAAATTCTGAGTTTCTAAGTCTGGAGTGGGAGCAGGAATTTGTTTTAAAAACTCCCTCCTGATCTTTAGGCTTATGGAGTGAGAAAAAGACTGGGATAAGGCTTTAGAATGAAAGACCTATTTTAGGGTTTCCTAATAGAGACTTGGATTTTGGGTTTCAGACCCTGTCAAGGAGTTTATTATTCTTGAAAGTTCTTTTCAAATCTGAGTTTTCAAGAGATTCATAACGTTTTACAGTAAAATTGACTTGATTTTCCTATCATTCTGCTCCCTCGCACTGTGGCGTTTTGTGCGCAAAGGCCTGGAAAGGCACGGAAATGAGATAAAATGTGTAAGACGCATTCCAGTCTGGGGGCCTATGAAATGTTTTGACAGAAAAAAAAAAAACCTGCCCCACATGTTTTGCTACCAAGCAGTAACCTTGTGTCAGGTAGTGGGTTGGAAAAGTAAGGTTTATAGGACTTTTTTTCTTACTGAATGAAAACAAAATGTTCAGTGTTTTATTTGGATCATTTAGAAAGAGCAGACTGTCTGGAACTGTGATCATATCATGGTTGCTCAAAGCCCCTCCTCTTTTGTAGAAAGCCCAGGCCCAGCTGAAGCTCCCCATCGTCCCATCCCTGCAGAGGCTGCTGATTTATCGTTGGGCCCACCAGGCCCTTGTCACACCTTCTGATCACCCTCTTCTGCCTCTCATTTGGCAGAAGTTCTTCCTCCTGTATCTTCACCGCCCAGGACCACAATATGGGTATGGTACCCAGTGTTGTTGTAGGTGTCTCTTGAACCTGTTCTTGACTTTGCACTCTGCTCTAATGCTCTGTGTTCTCACACTGTGGCCTGTGAGTTAGAACCATTCTTCAGCCTCTGGTTAAGAGTCTGCCTCTCTGTTTCACATTTATTAGACTAGACAGTTCTTGAGTTTAGGGTATCTTGTGGCAGCTCTCTCTTTACCATCCCCTATACCCACTGGGGTGAGGACAGCACCTGGAGCTGGGCAAGGTGTAGCATAGAGCCCTTGGAGCTGCAGAGGGAGAGAAACTGCCCCAAGCATGCTGCCCATGTGACTGTTGCAGGGGTCATCCAGGCGGACTTGTGCTGGCCAGAGGAGGTGTAGACAAAGGCCAGGCAGTGCCTGACAGCCCTTGGGCTGTGCCTGGGGGGGGTATCTAACATTTCCCCTGGGAATGAAGGGACTCTGGCCGCTGGAACTGCCCACTGTTACTGACCATGTTCTCCGGCTCCAGCTCAATTCCTAGCTCACCCTCACTCCCTTAACTCAGTCCTTCAGAACGTACAGATATTGGTTCTTGGGCTCTTCTCTTTTCTACCAGCTTGCAACTTCTTCTAGAGCAGAGACTGTCTGTATTCTGTACCGCTAAGTCATGATAATATCTTAAATTTGTGTAGCATTGCAATCTTTTTAAAACTGCTTTCATACACACCATCTTGTTGGAGCTTCATACCAACCGCCGAGGTAGAAATAACAGGTATTGATTTAATATGGTATAGTTATAGCCATTGAATTAACTGATTGCAGTTGTGTGCCACATAGAAAAAGCATCTTGTGTTGATCTTATGGTCTGTGCTTGTATTTTTTAAGGTTACCCATAGATGGTTGTATTGGAAGAAGGTTTTTTCAAAGCCCTGCTCATATCAGTTTGTTGAAAGAAATGAAGAGGCGCCTGACGGAGGTGGCTGACTTCCACCATGCTGCGAGCAAGGCCCTCCGTGTTCCAGCAGAGGGCAGTGAAGGGCCGCCTGCCAGCCAGGCTGGCACCCCCGGCTACCTGACTTCACCAGAGCTGCACACGGAGCTCGTGAGGTGGGGCATGGTTATTTAGCCCTCTGTGCTGTCATTGGCAGCACTGGGTACTCTGCTGGAGCAGCTATTTGTGCTACAGACTGCCAGATGTCATTCTCTCAACCCTGTTAGATTGAATAGGGAGGGTGGTTTGGCTAGGTTTGCATCTTGTAATGCTTCTTCTCTGTGTTCCACATGAGAAGGGAATTGGCAATTTGGATATAGCTCTGTCAAGTGCCTGGAGTCTGAATGGAAGGTCTTAAACTAGAGGGGCTGATGTCCTCTTCTGTTTCTCTGTGTAATAACAGAAACCAAAACAGTCGGTCACAGCAGGTAAACATCTAGTAAAGCCTGCTAAGAAACTTCTCTAAAGGAACTTGATGAGCAAGGCAGGGTTCTTTAAGCAAAGTCCATACACCTCTTGGAATCTCCCTGGGGTAGGGTAGGGTAGGGTCTAGTAATCACCCAAAACCACTTCTAAGGGTCACCTGGGTGGCTCAGTTGTTAAGCGTCTGCCTTCAGCTCAGGTCATGATCTCAGGGTCCTGGGATCGAGCCCCGCATCAGGCTCCCTGCTTGGCGGGAAGCCTTGCTTCTCCCTCTCCCACTCCCCCTGCTTGTGTTCCCTCTCTCGCTGTCTCTCTCTCTTTCAAATAAATAAATAAAATCTTAAAAAAAAAAAACCAAAAAAACCAAAAAATCGCTTCTAAAATCAGGCACAAAATGGATATCTCCCCAAAAGTTAAGAACTCTGAAGTAAGTGTGGTCCCTTTCACAATAGTCCTTTACCTTTCATTTATGCTTGCCATAAACCAGGTATTAGTCTTCTAAATAAGACTTAATAAAAATGGCTTCTAATAAGTAGCCCTGAATGCTGAATGTCTTGGTGAGGAAACCTGGGGTTTTGATCCAGCTCTGAGGCTTCAGGCTTGCTTGACCTGAAAGCCCTCCGGGCTGTCTTTCCACCTCTGGGATGATTTCTCCCCTTACCTTGCTTGCTTGAAGGAAAACTTACTTTTAGCCAGGTTTAAGCAGTGGGGAGGCTTAATCTTTGAACTTTAGATCAGCCAAGAAAGTTTGATGTGCCCTTCTGCCTCTTGTAAATCCCCCCTTCCTTTGGCATGTTGGTTAAGTAGCCATCTAACTGAATCAGGAGCTAGAAGAGAACTGCGCAATGGCCTCTTCCGTGTATGAGAGCCTCAGAGCCCTGTCTCTCTTCCTACACGGGCTGCCTCGGAGGTAAAGGAGGTACTTTTCCATGTTACTGAGCAAAGCCAAACCATGCCACCTCCCAGACCCCACCCAGCAGTTCGTGTGCCACAGACTCCTCTAGTCCTCCCTTTGCTGCAGACAGCTGCTTGGAATACTGGTGAGCTTAGCTAACTGGACTGTGTTCCTTGCAAAAACAAAGCAAATAAAAACCAAGGAAACATCATTAAATTAAAAAATAATTTTTTTTTACTGGAAAATGGAGATTTTTTTTTTTCTTTTTTTAGCCAGGCTTTGTTTTATTCCTTGTTAATGGGAACAAGGTATACACATACTTTGAGTTTTGTTTGTGATTCCTTGAAGCAGGAGGGTGTCATTGAGCCTAAAGCTGGCGGGTTCTTCTGCTGCGAAAGTTTAAGATGGCTTTTTTTTTTCTTTTTAAGATATTACTTATTTATTTGACACAGAGAGAGACAGCGAGAGAGGGAACACAAGCAGGGGGAGGGGGAGAGGGACAAGCAGGCTTCCCGCTGAGCAGGGGGCCCAATGCGGGGCTCGATCCCAAGACCCTGGGATCATGACCTGAGCCACAGGCAGACGCCTAACGACTGAGCCACCCAGCCGCCCCTTAGGTTTCCATTTTTTAAAAACCAATTATCATCTTGTCTTAGCTTTTTATAGTCATTTCAGTTTATTTATTCAGTTTATTATTCAGAGTCACCAGTTCTTTTGTGTTTACTCCTCAAGTGAGATGACTGAGACACCGTAAGTGCTTTAATTCCTGTTGGAATTTAAGCGGCACCACATTGTAAGGATTTGTGACCTTCCTCCCCTGCTGGCCCATGAGCTTCGTGGGCCTGCGGTGGTGGTTGGAAACATTTTAGGTATTATGTGCTTTTTACTTTTATGTAGTAGTGACAGTGTTCCTAGAGATGTGAGAAGCTTCATTTGCACATCTTTTTGTATTTTATATAATTCTGTCTTTTTTCTTTTAGGCTCTTCAATGTGTACATATTATGGCTGGAAGATGAGACTTTTCAGAAAGGAGATACCTATATCCCTTCTCTACCAAAGCATTACGATATTCACAGGCTAGCAAAAGTGATGCAGAATCAGCAGGTGAGACTATGGCAGTGTCTCTTTTAGCATACCTGACTGTAATCAAATAGATCACAGTCCTAATCTGATGTTAAAACCACTTATTGATATGGAAATGGGGTCACAGGCATGTTCCAGAGGTGCAGATGGGGTGTAACCACTGAGGAGGGCAGATGATGCCAGACAGGTGAACAGGGGTCAGGTTTCTAAGGGCCAAAAAAGCCTTTCCAGAGAATTTGGATTTTATTCTGAAGGGTTTGTTTGACGGACCCATGAAATGGCATGAGTGATTAGGTAAACGGATGAATTTAGAGTATGCTGGAGAAGGGTCAGCAGGGTCAGGAGGACTTTCGGGTTAGATGCACAGGTGGGAGTGATCTGCAGTAGTCGGATTGATTACATCCGCAAGGACACCCAGAGTTCTAGCTTGGGCAGCCAGAGATGCTGTCATGAAAGATCCAGAATACTGGAGGAGGAGGTGCCAGAGGGGCTTCAAGGAGAATGCTCTACCCAGGATTTGGGAGGGAGGGGATGCTAGAATTCAGGAATGGGGCAGGGCAGGAAATGTGGGTTTAACGGTAGTAGAGCGTTTAGATTTCGAAGAGGACTGAATGAAGCGGGAGCCCTGAGAAGTAACGACATTTAGGGCATAGAGAAATAAGGCTGAGAATACAGGGCCAGAGAAACAGGAAACATAAATAGGCAGTCATGGTGTCCTGAAATCCTTTGAGTCAGTTCCATGTTCATCTCTTCTTTATTCTCCACATGCCAAGGCCTTACCTAAGAATTTGCGTGTAGTAGATGTCTGGTCAGTGTTTTTAAAAATTAGTCCTACCTTCTTGGTTCTCTGATATTTATCTTGGTTCCCCAGTATCGACAGAATTAACAGCTTTCTTTCTTTTTTTTTTTAAAGTCTTTGCCATTTGATTTTATAGCTCCACTCTTTTTTTTTTTAAGGATTTTATTTATTTGTTTGACAGAGAGAGAGAACAGCAGGGGGAGCAGCAGAGGGAGAGGGAGAAGCAGGCTCTCTACCGAGCAGGGAGCTCGATGCGGGGCTTGATCCCAGGACCCTGGGATCATGATGTGGGCTGAAGGCAGATGCTTAACCAACTGAGCCACCCAGGTGCCCCTATAGCTCCACTTTTTGATCTGTAGTTCACATTTAGAGTTGTTCTGTCTTTTTGTGGTTTCTGAGACATCTCTGCTTGCCTATTGTTAATTCTTAGTATTCTCAGTCGTTAGCCTCTGTCAGCAGTTATTCAGCACAGAGGCAGAGAAGGTGACATTAACGATCCCACTTAAAGGAGCCGTGTATACACAGTAGGGGGTGCTGGTACAGCACCTCCAGCAGTTGTTAGGGGCTTCTGGGATTTAGGCTTGTGACCGAGATGACTTTGGAGTTTCTCTTCTGAGTCTGGAATGCCTCATGCAGTGGTTTGGAAGTCTTGATTTAGGACTACATGGCAGTGTGCTCATTGAGAAACCAGAGACATTTGTAGGTTTAGAGGAATTCTTTAAACACTTAAAACCAGAAAAATAAATTGTTCACAAAGCGATAGTTCATAGTCCATATCTGATCAGCCGTTACTACTGTTTGATACAGTTTTTAGTGTTCATGGAGAGCTGGCACTTCTTTTCATTGAAGATGGTCTCCCGTTCTGATATGTATTGATCACCAAAGTGAAGTAGGTGTAGTTCAAAATATGCAAGACAGTTCATTGGAATGTGGGAAGAGAATACTGAAACTTCTGTTTTTTTCTCATTTTATCTGTTATTTATTTTATCTTTCTTAATAGAAAAAATTTGATCATACAGAAAAATGGAATAGTGCAACACACATGCCTTCTCCTCCCTCTGCCTGCTGGGTACCGGGTGTCGAATTTTATCTATAGGCTGTCCACTCCCTTCACCCATGTTACTGTGGAACTAATCCTAGAAAGCATTTGGTGCATGTAGATTTCAAAAGATGAGGGTTAAAAAAGTATTCTAACCCAATAGCATTTATATCTGAAAAATATTAACAGCAGTTTCTTAATATCAAATATCTAAGTGTTCCGGTTTCTGGTTACCTCATAAATGTGATAAAAGTTTTATTTTCATTTTTATAGTTTGAGTCAGGATCCTCATTTTGTGACTGGTTGATAGCTCTTTAAATCTGTTTAATCTTCTGGTCCTCTCCTTATTCCTTTTCTTCCCCTCGCAGTTTGTCTGTTGAAGAAACTGGATAGTTTGTCCATACAGTTTCCCCACAGTCTGGATTTTATAGATTTTATCTTTGTTAGTGTGGTTTAGTATGTTTCTCTGTCCCCTGTATTTCCTGTAGAGTGGTATTGGGACCAAGGGCCTGATCTAATCCAGAGTCAACGATTTTCCAATATATTTGTTATTTATCTCTTTAAAATTTCTGACTTTTACTCATGTTTTATAATTTACTAGCTCAGTACTATGTGTATGTAATTTATAAATGTACAGTTGGGACTGTTAAGATTATTTTTTCTGATCTTGGTACATAATCAAACACCTGCTAAGATTGTTAGTGTCCATTCTGTCTGTGTGTCTGTGTGTGTGTGTGTGTGTGTGTGTGTGTGTGTGTGTGTGTATTTTAAAGATTTATTTATTTGAGAGAGGGAGCACAAATGCGTGGGAGTTGGGGGAGGGACGGAGGGAGAGAATCTTCAAGCAGACTCCCCGCTGAGCACGGAGCCTAATGCAGGGTGAGATCTCAGACCCATGAGATCATGACTGGAGCTGAAACTAAGAGTCAGGTGCTTAACTGACTGAGCCACCCAGGCGCCCCTGTTAGCGTCCATTTTAAACGTGATTCATCCTAATACTGGAGAACTTGGTATGGACCACCTCGTGCCAAACCTTACTGGCCTACTTTTTAGTTAAATATATGAATATGTGATTCATCCGTGAAAGTTAATGCCCTGTGGTTCAATTCTAGGATCTATGGATGGAGTATTTGAACATGGAGCGCATACATTATGAGTTCCAGGAAACCGTTAGTCTGTGGACGCAGGCCACACTGGAATCCCATTCTCCGCCCTGCAGCTTGTCGGTGCAGCTGGACGTCACTGATCCTTTGTTGGGTGAGCGAATGAGCATCAGCCCCCTCGAGGGAATGAATGCGTGAGGGAATGAATGATTGAATCTGAGCCATTGAGGGTTAAGGGTTACACAGTGTATTCCTCCAGTGAGAATTGCTTTTTAGGGGTTCATTGTTAACCTGTCTACAACTTAGGATTAGGTTCGGCTGTGAGGGAGAGAAAACTCCAACAAAACAGTAATGGCTTAAATAAGATACTTACTTCTTCTGTAAAAGAAGTTGGAGGCAGGGCGCCTGGGAGGCTCAGTTGGTTAAGTGACTGCCTTCAGCTCAGGTCATGATCCCTGAGTCTTGGGATCGAGTCCCAGGGAGTCTGCTTCTCCTTCTCACCCTACCTCCTCTTGTGCTCGTGCTCTCTGTCTCTCTCTGTTTCAAATAAAATCTTTAAAAAAAAAGAAGAAGAAGTTGGAGGCAGGCAGTTAGGCAGTAGCTTTATGGCCTAAAATGCTGCTTGAGAGAAACTTGCACAAAGTTAGGAGTCTTTTCCAGTGGTGAATATCCAACTTTGTTACATTCTGTGCAGAGTAGTTGTTCTAGTGGAAAAACCCCGGCTATATAGGTCGATCCCTCACTTGACCTGTTTGGAATGTTAAATTCCATCTGTTTGGGGTGCAAACAATACAGGTCTTTTTATGCCAAGTAAAATCCTGGCTATTAAGTTGTCTTAAATTTTCTTAAGAATAGAAAATGGAATGCTACATTTGGAATGAAGTTGGAAATTCATAGTAATCCCTTAAGTATTTGTTGACCTGACTTACTGATTGAAATTTCCTTGACCTCTCCTATCCCCTGTTATCTTACTTTTGAAAAGAATCAGGTCGGTGGCAGCATTTTTCTTCATGTTCCTCAGTCCCCACCTGCTATATGATATATGTCCAGTGCAGTACAGAGAGAGGATGGGAAGATAGTAATTTACTGGGTAGCTGTGTGTGGTCAGCTCTGTACTAAGTGTAGAAATAAAAACACTGAAATTGGATTCACCAATATGGGATCACATGCGATCGAGTACAAAGTTGGATGGATAAATTTGCCTTTACTTTCTTATATGGCACCTGATTTCTTATTTGGACTCTATTATTGAGTTAATGAGTAAGTGAATAAATGAATGCATGACAATATAATTATGTAATATAAGTACTGTAGTAGTTTGTGCCCATGTCTTTGTTTATTTTATACTAGTCTCAGCCCTCCTGTTCAAACTTTGGCCCAATTTAAGATTTTTCAGTCTGTCATATTCCTTAACACCCATTTTTTTTTCCTCCTCTTCCTATGAGGTTTATCTGGATGATTACATTAAACTCTCTCTCTTTTTTTTTTAAATTTTATTTATTGAGAGAGACACAGTGTGAGAGGGAACACAAGCAGGGGGAGTGGGAGAGGGAGAAGCAGGCTCCCCGCTGAGCCAGAAGCCTGGTACGGGGCTCGATTCCAGGACCCTGGGATCATGACCTGAGCCGAAGGCAGATGCTTAACCGACTGAGCCACCCAGGCACCCCGCATTAAACTCTTAATGGGACTACCTGCCCCTTCCCCCAATCCATTGTCTGGTGATAGCTACCATCTTTCTCAGGCTTGTTGAGAGCTGTTCACTAGATCCCCTTTACACTGGTACCAAGTCCAGGCACTTTAGCATGTCACGTAAGGCTGTCTAGGGTAATAATTTAAGATCACGAGCTTTAGCTCTTAAGCTGTCATTAAGGCTTTTTGGATAGGAATTCTGTTTAATCATACCATGTGCTTGTGAGCTCCTAGCTCCTGGTAGAATATTAGTTAGCGGGTGGGGGCTCCCTCAAAACTTGTAAGTAACGGAAGATAATGATTTTATTCATTTAGGCCTCTGATGGTTTATGTAACTGTTCTATAGATCTTCAGCATTCTTCTCGAAGGTAACAGGCCAAGGCTTTGCACCCACTTAGTATGTTACTACCTAGTGGTAGCCATTGCTTGGTAAGTAGGACTTAATTTTCTTTCAGCTAAAGAAAGGGTTTTAAGTAACTTGCGGAAGCATGAGGCTCCCCAGCCTCCCCTTGACCTGCACCCAGTGAGGCCTCCTGTGCCAGTCATTTCCTCAGCCGTCCTCCTGAGTCAGAAGGACTCCACCCAGCTGGTGCGCACGGACCTGAATCTGTTGCAGCAGCAGGCCAGGTAAGACCATGAGACCGCCAGGGCCGTGCCTTTGTGTGCACTGCTGTGACAGCTTGGATGATTGCATACCTCGAAGGGCTTCCTCATCAGCCACCTCTCCATGAGGGTAATTTGACCAGGCTGGCCCAGTCAGTTAACCTCAGCTAACCAAGTTGTGACAAGTCTCTTAATTTTACATTGAAATGATGTGGTGCTTACATGGACGATGAATTTTACATTTCCTGTGGTGGCATTTCTGAGTGTCAGCAGTGCCAGCCAAGAGTTTCTTAAGCTTCTCCTGAGGAGACTTTCTGATCTTGGAAAGATGGTGTTAAAAGGGTATCCAGTGAGATTTGCTTTCTTTTGTCACTGCTTTGCTCCCTAACTCTTCATGTTCTTTAACAAATTGCCACGGGCGCTTGATCAGAGTGTGGGAAAGTCATTTAGTGCTCAGAGTTGAAGTAGATACAGAAGGATCAACTCTTGAAGGTTTGATTCTTGCTTGCTGTCTTGTGAGACGGAGTGTGTGTGGAGTGAGTCTGTTTTATAAAGTAAAAGAGTCTGATCTTCGCAAAGACCATGGGAATCTCTTACTGGCTTTTGTTTCCTTGGCTGTTTTTGGTCCAGGCATTTATTGTGTGTGTGTGTGTGTGTGTGTGTGTGCGCGCGCGTGCTCACCCCTGGCCCCACTAGTGCATGCGTACACACACATGTAACAGTATCGACACCCATGTAAAAAGTTAGCTTCCTCCATCTTTGACAGTTCGGTTTGAGTTGCTAATACCTAAGAAATCACTGGTGCTTAGAAGTAAGGTACCCCTTTAGGAATGCTTTAATCACGATGAAATTCTCATTTGGTCTTGTATATTGGGTCTATGTAAAAAACATTATTAATGTAATACAGATTTTAAATGAAGCTTTGTTCCTGGCTAAAAAGTCATCCCACTTTTCCTTCTTAACTTTCTTATCAAGGAAAAGAGAGGATTTACACACACCTTTGGTCTTTTGTTCCTGTAGAATACTAGGTCTTGTTGCTCTCTAGTGTAGGCTAGGGGTAACCGGAAGCCTTTATCACTTACCATGAAACCTTTCCTAAGCTGTTCTTCTACCTCTTGATGATGTTTTCCAGAACTGCAGCTCTTCGAGAATCCCAGCAGGTTGCCCTGGAGAGTGAGCTGTTGGACACAATGCCCAAACAGTACGTGAATAGGGAAGAACAGACCACACTGCATTTGGAGTGTAGAGGCAGTAGCGGTAAGAAATGCCAAGGACCAGCTGTTGTCACAGTTCAGGTAAGATTGTGGAAGCTTCTTCATGATTCACCAGATTTTTAATTGAGTCCCTAATATTGGCATATTGTTGAGAGAGACAGCAAGAAATTCATAGCACATGATTCACATCCCAAAACATGTAATAGTTTTGCGGGGAGGGGGATGACGGCCCACACGGAGCTAATCGTGTATTTCTGTAAGTGCTGATGTGTCCTGCAAGACAGAAATTCACAGAAAAGCAGTTAACTGAGAAGATTCTTAGAGGGGCTCACACTGGTCCTTAGAAGACTTTGGTGATGACGGTTTGGAGTCACTGGGAAGGAATGTGGGATTGGAGTCTTCTGGACATAGTTTAGAGGGCACCAGCTAGGTCAGTCTACTTTAGGTGGTTTCTGGCTGTGGTGGTGGGAATTCACATCAGAAAGGTTGGGATTCACATCGGAAAAGAGAATCCTCTGGGAGCTCCAGCTGTGTGCTCTGGCCAGTGGGGAGCCACTGAAGACAGACGTGGAGGGCCATGTGGAAAGCCCTCATGGAAAGTTGGGTGGAGCTTGCCAGCAGGCAGAAGAAGAGAGATGTGCAACTCTAAGATTAGGGATTCAACTGCCTCTTAGAGTCAGCTTCTTGGGTTGGCAAAACAGGCTCAAGTTGGGTCTGTGACAGCGTAAGGATGTCAGGGTGGAGCTTAGCTTTAGCCAGTACTGTCTAAACACACTGCAGAACTTACTTTATTCTCCCCACAACCCTGTGAGGTGGGTATTCTTGTTATCTTCAGGAAATAAAGGCACAGAGAAGTTAAGCACCCAGCCGAAGTGGCACAGCTGCTGAGTGGCAGAACCAGGAAGGCCCAGGCAGTGTGGCCGCAGAGCGCCGCTCCCTCCGCTGCACCCGAGTCCTTGTGCCAGGGCCTTCAGGTCCCCAGAGCTGGGAAAGAACTGCTCAGAGATAGGCTGCCTGTTGCCTGACTCCATTTGCACAAACATGGCTCCTCTTCTTTTGTTAGCTTTTAGAAATTAGGGAAAATTTATTTTACTGGCTCTTGATTGTCTTTCCAGAATTTCCTTTTGTTCTAATCCACATTTGAGCAGTTCTGATGTATTCCTCATCAGTCTCCTTGGGACCCTGTTTTCTCTAAAATGTCTTCTCTGAAGTAACTTTTATAATTGTATTTTTTGTTACCTTCAAAATTTGTTTCTGATAAAATAACATCTTCATATGCATCTAAAGTTCAGAAATTTGATCTGGGATGGGAGACTTCTAAACACTGAGTAAATGTCTTTGGCCAAGTGCTTTATAAAGTTAATTTTCTTTCAGTGTAATTTTTCCCTCAGTTACAAGTACTTTAGTAAGACTAGGTAGGAGCATTTAAGAAGGATCACTTGCTAAAGGAATAGTGCTGGAAGACAAGTCTGTCAATTTTGGATGGAGTTTTGAGTTGGTGCGAAAAAAGCTGAAATGTATCCAGTTCTAATTAAAAAGGGTGTCTTCCAATCTGTGCCTTCACAAATACGGTATTTTTCCTTATTTTGGAATTACATATCTTTGCCAGGCTGTTAATTCTATACAGAGAGGGGAAGTCTCCTCAGATGCATTTTTGTAAGTGACTAGGTGAAGTGAGTACAAAAATGTTTTCCCAGTTCTGGCCAGTAGCTTACTCTGTGAAGAGTTGTGAATATTTGCTGCCCCAGCCAAAGAACAGGTCTCTTTGCCTGACCTGTTAACTCTCGGGGTCTTGTGGTGGAAAATACCACCAGGCAGGCTTGGGAGCTTTAGCTCCCAGCCTACCAGTGACTTGGCACTTTTCCTTTTCCGAAGTAGTCTTTATTTGTCTGAACCCTTGAATTGAAGTTTCTTTACAAACTTTTGCTTTGTTGATTCTGAAATAGAAAGGCGTACCTTTCCTAAAATTCCTTCAAAGTGATTTTGATTAGAGGGAGATTAGAAAGCAGATGATTTATGATTAAGAAGAATTAAAATGAATATGGTTTAGATTTTATTTTTACAGACAACATAAAAATATTTCTGCTTTTTTTTCTCAAAAGAAAAATTGGTAGATGCTAAGATTGCTTGAAGAAAGGAAGCAAAAAAAGAGGAGAGGGGGGAAAAAAGGAGATTTTATAGAAGCCTAAAGAATGTGAAAAAATAGCTGTGTTTTGTGGCCATAATCTCATTAGGAATATCCAAGTTTTCTTAAAGCACGCTCTGATTTTCTGCTGGCCTTACTAGTTTGCGCAGTGCTCTACCTTTTAGTTCCATTTGGGAAGACCTAGAAACTTGGGAACCCCCACTGATGGCTCCTAGAAGTACCAATATCGACACGGTATCTACTTCAGCCATTATTTTGCCTGGTGATGCAGATCTGCCAGGGAAATTAAAAATGTGAGGATAGTGAGCAGCTTTTGTAGTCTGATTCAAGTAAGATTTCTTTAGAAAGTTATATAGAAATTGCTAAGCCTATCCTAGGCAGTACTTGCTGGTTGATACTTCCAGGAATTGAAGACAAAAAATTTTTTTTGGCTACTCATTGATAGCGAAGAGCAAGGTAGAAGATAGTTGAAACTCTTGCTGTCTTGAAGCTGGGGCATTATCTAATTGATGCAAGTCAGATTCGCTCTGAGTTTTGGTCAGAGATTGTACTTGAGTCTAAAGCTGTCTCTTACACAAATGGATGACTTTGGTTATGGATGTTGGGGTAGGGACTCATCATGGAACTGCCACTGGGAGAGCATATGCCGTACAGAAGGTAGGTTGTTATTCTTATACAGAGAATTGTAGCCCCTCTGTATCTGTGTGTCCAGAGACCACTTCATGGCTATAGCCAGTAGTTTTGATCCTGTTTAACATTATTCTATCATCTGGCAATGCTGAAGGTCATGAGGTCTCTTCTAGTCCCTCCACATCACTAGCCACTTTGCAGTTTCTGTCCAGGGTTCCTCTTCATCAGCTCAACCCTTAGATTGCTGGTTGTGAGTGGCGCTTGCCCTGATCCCCTCTATCATTGTGACATTAGCGGCTTTTGCCTACTATTTGTGTTGGAGTTCCTAATCTAGTGTGGGTGTGTGAATGGTCTTTAGTGGGTCAGTGAAGTCCCTGAATGTATGTGGAAATTTTTTTTCTGGAGGGTTCATAACGTCAGTAGATTCTCAGTAATCCATGGCCCCCAAAGGGCTAACCCATATGTTGATGAATCCGGTTCTGCTTTTCTAGTCCAGAATTCTGTGAGTTCCAAATCTAGATTTCTACTTGCCTCTGTAATGTTCTGTGAATGTCCAAAGATACCTCATACGCCACAGGCCCCAAACTAATCCCGCTTTGACCCTCCAAACCTGTTTTTCCTGTAACAGGAAATGGGGACCTAGGCGTCAGCGTCATTGTCCCACCCTCACACATCCCATCTAGTTACTTTCCAAGTCCTACCGGCTCTACTTCTGAAATGACTTTACATTTGTTTGCTTTCTCTTCGTTCCCATTGCCATTGCCCCCAGGTAGCCCCACATCACTTCTCCCCTGAACTATTACGTAAGGCTTCCTGTCCATAGACTCTCACCCTGTCCAGTCTGTTTTCCATTCTGCCACCATTCATCTTTTTAAACACAGAGCTCATCGCATTTGCAGACTGACAACCAACATTGGCTCTCCAGTATCTATAAGGAATAGGACTCTTGGGACCCCCCGTAATCTGTTCTTCATCAGTTTCTAGTGGCATCATTTACCCTTTCCTGATCCCTAAACATTGTTTTCTAGCCACTCAGGCTTTTTCCATTCTCTAAACATGACGTGCACGTTCCTGCCTTTTGTCTTAGGCACGTGCTACTTGTTGTCCCACACTCCTGTTGTCGCATGAGAGCTCCTTCCTCTCATCTCTCCAGTCTTGGGTCAGGCAGTACATCTTGAGGTCTTAGCCCCTCTAGTCAGATTGAGGTAGTCTCTCATAGCAGCTCGTGCATAAATGCTGTGCTAGTCACCTGCTGTCTCTCCTGCCAGTGTGTGAACTCCTCGGGAGTAGAGTCACTGTCCTTAGTCGTCTGTGTTCCTGTACCATCTAGCATGGCTCCTGGCACATAATAGGTGCCCTTTCACGGCCCTGAATGAGTACATGAAAACCACCAGCACATCACTCATTAGGCTGAGTTACAACTTGTTTTGCATTATGATTACCTCTGTCACTGTGACTATATTCTGAGTTCTGTGAGACCTGGGACCTTGTCTTACTCATGTTTCTGTTGTCAGTGGCTCACACAGTCAGTGCCATAGAACTGAGGTGTTTGAAGGAGCAAACGACTACAGATTTATACTCTCACCAGTAAGATTTTAACTACCCTCAGGAATTTTGTAAATATTATTTGGCTGGAAGTTGGAACTTGTTCCTACTAGAAATTAGCAGTCACTCTTGGATTGTGTTTACCTTAGGCCAATTTATTGCTCATTTGGCCGACTTAATGCTTTCCATACAAAATCTCCACTTAAGCACCACACTGCTTCGCTTTTTGCTCTAATAAAAACGTCTCCTGGGCATTTGATCTTGGAGAGTGATAAGGATGGTCATACTTCAGGATATTATATTATTTCCCAGCTCTGTTCATTATTTCTTCTTAACACTTGCTGGGGCACTCTCATATCCCAGGTAACATGCTGGTGACTCAGCTTATATTATCTCACTTAATCTTCACAAAATGTGGATGAGGAAACAGGTTCAGAGAGTCTCAAAGACCTGCCACAGTCACGCAGCTTGTAAGTGGCTCAGTTGAAATTCAAGCCCACGTCTGTTTCAATTCAAGACCCATGCTTTCCCACTCAGTATTGGTGAATGAAGCCATTTGCTTTTAGCTGTTTCTGCTCCAATTTTTAAGACTAGCTGTATCATTCTGAGTAAGCTGATCATGACCATCAAATTTCATTTAAATTAACAGGTATACCATTTTCTCTCTCTGAGTGGGTGTGATAGGATCACCTTCCCTTTCAGTGATTAGAGAATTCATTGATTGGATCCATTTTTAAAATCAATTTCACAGACTTTAATTATATATTTATATTATATTATTTATATTATGACTGTATATTTTAAATATAAATTTTAAGATTGAAATGCATAAGTATATTTAAATGGCTCATTTACAAAGATTTCAGATTATATCACGAAAATATTTTATAGCTTTATAGAATTTTTCTGAGAGGGAAAGCCCTGGAAATTTCCAGCCATCTGCACATGTTTGAACTATGTATAGCTTGTTTGGGGTATACAAAAGCCAAATATATTTTATGGGAAGTGAAACGTGCTTCTTCTGCAGTCGTCTCTCCCAGTAGAAGCCTCTAATAATTCAGTGATACTCCCTGAGGAAATGGGGTGATTTATAATAGGGTTCCTTTTGTTGTACTGTGGTATTGTGGGGCATGTTTGTGGGACCCAGGATTGATTTATTATCGTGTGAAAAATTTGCTCAGTCCTAGAAATGAAAGATGGAAAAGACCCACTGAAGGCCTCGCAGTATTGTAACAACTTACTTGCTTTGTTCAGCTTTTCCATCGCTTTGTCTCCTTACAGTGACTTAAGTGGAGGGGCTTCCAGCACGCGGCTTTGTTGTGTAGTCTGCAACTTCTGGTGATTGTGAGCGGCCAGGCAGTCAGCCCCTCTTCCATCCTTGTGAGCAAAGAAAACTCTCAGTAGAGTTGTGAGCAATGAACAAAAACAAGTAGACTGGGAAATAATGATCATTGTGTGGTATTTTTGGTGAGAATGTTGCTTTTCCTTACTCTTGGGCACTAGTAGTTTCCACAGCATGGGGTGGCAGTTCTGAAGCTCCAGTTAACTTGTCTTGTCCCTGCATTTCCCAGTCTGGGGAACCTCTGTCCTTCTTTCTTATCCGTTGTCTTTCCACTTCCCTTCATCCTCACTGTCTTTCTTCCTCCCCTCAGATTCTTTCTTTTCCTCCCTGTTTGGCTGCCTTCTCTCCAGGCCAGCCAAGGGCTGCGACCCTCAGAGACCCAGTCTAACCGCAGTTGGTGACATCGTAGGCACAACTGCACATACTCCTGATCACATTTTAGGTTATTAAACGTTGGTCTTTTATTTGAAAGATTGGAGATTTAATATTTGTATTGATTCATTATGCGGTTTAATAGAGGTAATTTGATTATTTAATCTTTCATTTCTCCAAAAATTAAAATACTTGTTGTTAACATTATATGTTCTTAGTTATTCACTTTTATGCCTTTTGATTCAGACTGACAGTGTATTTTTTTCCTTAAATAAGAAGTTTTGTAAAGCTTTTTAATACAGCATTGCTGAGTTTTATGGAAAAAAGTTCTCATGATTGTGAAAGTAGGTGCTCGGCATCCTGTCAGAGTCGTGCTGTACTGGGGTGCTGTGTAAAGCAGAAGAGACCGGGCCATTGCACTCCAGGAGCCTTTCACCTGGAATTTATGATAATAACTCTGGCAGGGACATAAGGGCCTCAGTTAAATAAATTTGTGAATTAAGTATTTATGTTATTTACAAACAAAGGTACCTATAATCATTGCAGTGGTGGGCTGAGGACTGGGTTTGGGCAGGTGCGCATAAAGGAAAATGTAGACTGTGTTGCTCACTGACATGATTGGGGGAGCCCATTTGAGGAGAGCGCAGGATTTACCATTCCTGCCTTCAGAAGTTATCTCTTCAGCATTCTCTGCTGTGCCTGCAGGATAAGTCCAGATTCCCTAGCTTGCTTCAGAGAACTCCCCCAGGACAGGACCCCTCCTCCCTAGACTGACTGGTCTGTGCTCTTCATCCGTGACCTCCCTGCCAGGCTGGGCATCTCCTTGTCCCTCTGTCCTCCACGGCGGCCGCCTTAGGTCTGTCTTTGTGTTGCAGCCTGGATGTAGGATATGCTCTGCGTCTATTCATATCCCAGAAAGGACATTACAAAGCAGTTATCATATAGGTCACCATCAATTAATTAGAGAAAAGGGATATTAACAATCCCCTCAAATAGGAGAGATGTAATCTTAAGGCTAATCTTCTAAATTGAAATAGATTTAGTTGTGTGTGTTTTTTTTTTTAAGCTCAGTAAATTCTCCTTTGTCACATTTTTACTGAGAATGAGTAAAAATTTTATCAGAGATGAGCTTTCAGGGACCACTGAATCAGTCAACTGCTCTTTCGTAGGCATGCAACTGATTTGTGCACTTCCTGTATTTTATCTTATTTTGTTGTTTGTTTTATAATTATATATCCTTTCTTCCTTTCAGAATGGCAAGTGTTTTATTAACAGCATCTGTGTCACGGTCTTTGTATGTGTGGCACACATGAGATGTGCAGCCTTAGTGTTTTGAGCTGAACTGTGTGTGCTGTTGGGTGGGGAGAACAGAGGGGTCAAGCTTCTGGGGAAGATGCTCAACAGAGGAGTGGTGTGGTGTGCTTCAAGGAAAACCTCAGTGGTAGGAGACACTAAGTCTGTTGTTGATGAGAGCTGGGGAGTCCAAACATAAGTGACAGAGAACATATCCTACAAAAGACTGAGCCAGTGATAAACCGACTCAGGTTTGATTCTTCATGAAAAACCTGAGGTTCTTGAATAGTTTTTTGACATTTTTTTCCCCCACCCCTGTCCCATTCAACTGAGAATTTTGAGTTATGATATTAATTGTAGTAATAATTCTTCATCAAATACTCAGTATATTTGTAATAAAATCTTTGCTGTAGAAACATAATAGGAACAAAAAAGTCTGTTGACCATTTAAATTTTTCTTAGTTTGAAGGTATGCATAAAAATGAAGCAATAAGCCAGCAGCTTCATGTTTTACGAAAAGAGGTGAAGCAGTTGCAAGCCGAAGCTGCTAAACCACCATCACTTAATACTGTGGAAGCTGCGGTCCATGCAGAAAACTTGATTACGTAAGTTTTGAGAGCTTTATAATTTAAAAATCTATCTTGCTACTACTGATAGTAATCCTACCTGCTACCAACACCCCCAGGCACCTACTAATTAAATTAGTACAGGGATTAGCAAACAATGGCCGTTGGACCCAATCTGGCCTGCCACCTCTTTTTATAAATAAAGTTTTATTGAACACAACCATGCCCATTTATTTACTTCATGTGTATGGCTTTATGCTATAATGGCAGAATTGAATAGTTGTGACAGTTTATGGCCCATAAAACATAAAATACTTACTATCTGGTCCTCGATAGAATAAGCTTACTGACCCCTGAATTATGAGATGACACAGCATATTGAAATTCAATCATGGAGAGAGTGCTTAAGTTTTAGATTATAGTTACATTTACCCAGAAAATCATGATCGTCAACTCAGAATACTGAGCAGAGTTTGAAGTGGAATTGCTCAGGGCAATTAGGGCTCTCAACTGTAGTTGTCAGCTTGCATTTGGCCATTGTGGTTTTTTTCTCTTAGAGCATCTGGCTTACACTCAATGTCGTCTTTCTTCCCTAAAGCCACCAGGGCATGACTTGGGAGAGAGGTTGACCCTGCCCTTTGATTTAAGGTGACTCCACATTCTAGTACCAGCAACTAATCCCCCAGTAGATTGGGGTGGTGATATGGAGGAGGGCATTGAGTCCTTTTGTAGGTTGGATTGGGGGACCTGGGAAGAAGGAGATGAAGTGAACAAGAAGTTAATGTTTCTTTTACCAGCAAAGGAACTCAAAAGAGTGTGAGACTTAGAAGAGGTGTCTTTATTCTAGGATCTTACTCTATACAAAAATCTTTTTCAGTGTTTTGGATTTTAAAATTTAGAGAACTCAGTGTTCTTGTTTTTAAAAATATGTATTATATAAAGAATACACAAAGTGAAAGAATAAATTATGAATTACATAGAAAATATGAAAGGGTAATTTTGATAAGGGTAAGAATGTTAACACAGCTGATTCCCACTCTCCCAGGAGGACATAAAATCATTTCTGTGTATTAAAAATGAGGGTCGGGCCAAGTTGGAAGATACCCCATGGAATATTTTATTTTAAAGATTTTATTTATTAGGGCGCCTGGGTGGCTCATTCGTTAAGTGTCTGCCTTCGGCTTAGGTCATGATCCCAGGGTCCTGGGATCGAGCCCCACATCGGGCTCCCTGCTCTGCGGGAAGCCTGCTTCTTCCTCCCCCACTCCCCCTGCTTGTGTTCCCTCTCTCGCTGAGTCTCTCTCTGTCAAATCTTAAAAAAAAAAAAAATAATATAGACTTAAAAAAAGATTTTATTTATTAGAGAGCTCTCAGAGTGGGGGGATGGGCGGGGGATATCTCCCTGCTGAGAGGGAGCCTGACTTGGGGATCGATCCCAGGACCCCAGCCAGGATCATGACCTGAGCCAAAGGCAGACACCTAACTGACTGAGCCACCCAGGCGCCCCAACCTCATGGAATATTTTTAAAGTGACATTTGTATGGGGTTCTGAAGGACTCTTAAGAATATTGCTTGAGAAGTGTAGAGTACCAGAGAAATACTTGTAAGTCTGGATTCTCCTCCTGTAGACCAATGGTCTCACCTACATTTTCTCACAGGGCCTTAGTGAATGCCTACAAGTTGCAGCCTACCCCTGGGGTTCAGAAGGTTGGCATTAGCCTCTTCTTTACTGTTGTGGATTATGTCAGTGATGAAACTCAGCGTCATCCTCCCACAAGGCAATTCTTTACATCATGTATTGAGATCTTGGGACAGGTAAGGTCATTCTGTGTTTTTTAGCCTTACTCACATCTATTGAGTTCCTGCAGCATCCTCGTTAGATATGGTCAGGGTTGACTTCAGGCTTACATTACAGTTTCGGACTCTTACTAAGTCAGAAGCCCCTTTGAATTCTTGACTTCTCAAGATGTGATTAAAATTGTTGGTATAGAATTTTGCTTCTCATACAATAGATATAAAGTTACTCATATTTGAAAGTCTCTGTAGAGACATCAAACTCTTTCATATGCTTTTGGTGATGTTAACAATAACATGATGAAGCTCTTTATTGTTTATAAAACGCTCTCTAGTTCATCCTCACAGTGACTCTATGTGATTGGTACCATTCTCATTTTAAAGATGAGAAAACTGGTCTCTAATAGATGAAATGACTTGCCTAAAGAATACAGCTGGTCAGTGCTGGAGCTGAGCCTGGATCCCATGTCTTCTGCCTTAGCAGTCTGCCTTTGCTCCACCTCCCCACTGCTGCCTCCCAGTTGCTGTTCTTGGTCCCCGTTTGTTTGTTTGTTTATTTACTTATTTATTTATTTGACTTATTGTTAAGTATATGGATATTTTAAAAGGCAAGAGCAAGGTATGCATGCATAGTTGTGAAATATGTCATTAAAGAAAGGAAAGCCACTTGATGGAAAATGTGTAAACACTAACCATGTACTCTCACCCAGTTTCAGTGGAATGAGTACTTCGTTATTGGATACTTATAAAGAGGTGATGCAGAGCAGATACTAAGATAGATTTTTTAAAATTTTCTTCCTGATTTTAAAATTGATGTGTGCTTACCATAAGCAATGCAGACAGTATAAAAAGTATAAAGAAGAAAAAATTTCCATAATTCTAACCTCCTGAAGATACTGGTTACATAGCTAACATTTTGTTATAGTTTGTCTTGTGTGTATGCATGTTAGTGTATGTGTGTATTCCTACATATAGCTAAATAGATAGAGATAGGCATATATACCCAAAAATGGGCAAGTGCTATTTTGTAACCTACCCTTGTTTTTCATTCAAACTCAACTTTTAGATATTATTCTGTTAGTAAATACAGACTGATCTCATGGTATTTAATACGTAGTGTTCCGTGGTACAGATATATTGTGATGTTTTGAGCCCGTGCCCTCTGGATGGCTATTCAGGTAGTTTGTTTTGCTGCAATGAGCCTGAGATAAATATTCTTACACATCTCTGTGAACTGTTTGTTCACAGGATAATTTCCTAGAAGTATGGTCGCTATGTCAGAGGGACTAGCATTTGGTGTAGATTGTCACAATGCCCCCCGGGAAGTTTTTACCTGTCGCCACTATCAGCAGGGTTTGAATTTATTGTTCTGCAAACTGTAACCAATGTGAGGAAGGATTGTTCTTTTTAAGTCTTGCTAATCTAATAGGGGAAGTGTACTTTGTTATTATTTTAAGTTGTATTTCTTTGAGTAATTGTTCACTTGCATGACTTTCCATATGTTTATTAGCCATTTAATTATTTTTTATGATTTGCTGGTTGTTGTCCTTTGCATGTTTTCTGTTGTAGAATTTCTGTTTTTTGACTGCTTTGAAAGAGCTCCTCAGACTTTCAACCTAGTATCTGGAATTGATTTTTCTACTGTGTCATTTTCCTTTAATTTATCATACTTTTTGCCTTATGGAAGTTAAAATTTTTATATATTCAGATCTCTCAGTCTTGCTTTTTATTATTTCTGCCTGTGATCTGGCTTATCAAAGCCTTCCTGACCCTGAAATTATTTAAATACTTATATCCAGTACTTAAAACATTAGAACCAAGTTAAAACATGGTGAAGTTATCTTGATTAAATATTAATTATTAAAGTTAACCTTTTAAAAGTACTAAAAAGCACATCTCAGTAAAATCTATAACCTAGAGGTTTTGTTTTCTTGACAAAATGCAGGGTCACTTTGAATACTTAGTAATCATGGTAGGTACCTTGCAAATTTCTGGATTCAAATTATCCTAATACTTTAATTTAGAAATTCTCTATGGCTTGTCCAAATCAAATTCATGGATAATCCAGAATTTTTAATATCACCATCATTGGAAGTGTTAGGTTTATCTGTGTTGATTTTAGATTTTTTTGATTGTTTCATGTTTTCGTTTAGAAAAAGTTCTCTTTGCCTTCTGTATTAGCCCTTAAAGCCTGGTCACCTACATAAAAGCTGGGGGGAGGGCGGTGCAAAATCTGATGACATTTTCCTTTTCTAATTCTTTCAAGGTGTTTATCAGCGGCACTAAGTCCGAATGCAGGAAAGTACTGGAGACCATTCTGAAGAATAGAAGGCTCTGCTCTCTGCTGTCTCCTTTCTTCACCCCCAATGCTGCACCCGCGGAATTCATTCAGCTCTATGAGAAAGTGGTGAAGTTTCTAAGTGAGGACAACAGTGATATGATTTTCATGCTGCTGACCAAGGTGAGATGTGATTCCGTGCTGATGCCATCATGGAAATGTAGGATCTGGTGCTGTTTCCCACTCTGTAGAAATGAAGGGCCCCCTGGAGTTCTGTTTCCTGGCAGACCCTTTTCACATTTTGTATCATCTTCAAGCAGCCTGATCCCGCAGCTGCTTCTTGTGGGGGCATTGGTTGTGTTGTGTAGAGCAGTCTTACTCCACATAGTAGAAAAAGGACTTCGCTCCCAAGCCCTCTTGAGAAACAGTACAGCTTTGAAATATTCATAATAGTAATTTAGTGCATCCTTCTTTTGAATATATACTGAATTTATGCTGAAAATGTGTTTGATAAATGAGATGTCATATATCAAAGTCTCTCATATTTGGAATAAGCCAGATATAAGCAAATTGCCTTTGTCCTCCTTCCAAGTAGAGTATTAACTCAGGCCCAAGCAATGAATTTACTTAACCACTTGAGAATTGCAGAGCCTTGGTGATTTTGCCTTCAGTTGTATTTCTCTGACATCTATAAATCATAAAACCTAGGCGCTTTTTAGGGCCTAGAGACTGCTCTCAGTCTGTAATGGGGGAAAACATGTTATTTTATAGTTGGGAATTCTGGGAGGTGATCGATAACACCCTGAAGTTTTATTAATTGAGATAGGTTACTACTGCAGACTCAGAAATGTGACTGTATCACATGGAGGTGACTGTATCACATGGAGACAGTCCCGTAAAGGGGCTGCTTGTTTCTGGCACTGTGACCAGTGAGGCAGAACGACAGAGTTCTGATTCTTGCCTTGTAGACAAGGAGAACTTAACCAAACATTCTTACATTACAGAAAAGCACGCATAGCTGAGAAAACTCTGCCTCTGTAATCCCAGAGGGTGAAGTAGAGGTGGCGGCTTACTGACTCCTATTAATTATTGACCTGCATAGATTTTTTTAAGTACTTGTATATACATTTTAGTTTCAGTCTTTATACAAAGCTGAATGTTGAGTGATGTTTGAGTCTTAAACTAAATTTGCACATAGTTTTCTCTACCTCAGTTAATTTTCCGGTGTCAATAAAACTGCCTCTTATTTCTTTTTCTTTTTAGTTCAATCTTAAGCAATGGTTAAACACCACTAAACCTCCTCTGTCTGATCGTACCAGGCTTCTGGAGTCCATTCATTTGGCACTTACTGCCTGGGGCCTTGAACCAGATGAAGATATTTTGATGCCATTTAATCTTTTCTGTAAGCACTGGACTTACCTTCTTCTCTACCAGTTCCCTGACCAGTACAGTGACATTCTCAGGCTGCTGATGCAAAGTAAGTGTCTTTTAATTATACTGATTAGATTGCCGTGAATATTTAATGTGACATTTACCATTCTACAGATGTCATCTCAAAAATGTAAAAATAAGACCAGTACGCAGGAGTTTAGAATCACTAATTTTTACCTGAAGTGCTTGATGAACAATGCCCAAAAGGGTACTGTCTGTAGAAAAGGTCAGTTACTGTCCTAAATGTTCAAATGGGCCCTGATCAGCAAGACAGCACTTAGTATATGGTGTTGAAGTCCACAGTCATGCACCCGCCTCTTTCCCTTGACTTTGCAGCTGTCCTGAACTGGGCTAGGGTAGGAGTGGGCCTGCTTACTGTGCTGACTACAGATTTGGTAAGAGAAGGAAGTTACTCCTTTGCAGTATGTTTACTGTGCCAACTGGTTTCTCTGTAGATCCAAATAGTGGATAAATTTTGGGTTTTTTCTCCCCCTTAATTTTTTTGACTCCTGTTTTTTTGCAAGTAAATTTTATCTGTATGTAATGGTAGCCTGTATTTTTATTCACCAAGGGAAAGAGCAGTGTTGTTTTCTACATTCCCACCATTTCTTTTTCCTCCCGCCCTGCAATTTTCTCCTAGAGTATTGGAGATTAGAAGAGGAGTAAAAAGGTTGTTAGCTTTTTTATTTTGGGAATTTCACTAGGTAGGAATTTTATTGAAATTGGATAAATGTGAGATAGTATTTTTTTCATGCGAACTTCATACAGTTTATAGATGTAATGGAAAACTAAGTTTTGCTTTATGTCACATTTTTGTGTTACTTAATAATAAGAAACCATTTAAGGAATAAGGTAATGATTTTATATATTGAACTACCTGAAGAATATTGAAATGTGTGCTCTCGTTTTCAAAGTACTTCAAGCTTTCATTGTTTCTGTGGAGGCAAGTTGAGGGTGGGTGGAGAATGGGGTAGGGAGATGTATTTGTACAATTTTGATGCATGCTGGCCTAATTTTTGTTCTAAATTTTCAGAACTTGATCAAGTATATATTGTGTTTTTTTCCCCCTGAAGCCTTTTTAAGAGCTTGTAAGCAGTGTGTGTAGGCAACCATTGATTTACATTTAATAGGAAATTTATACTTACCAGGAAAGTAATTTCAGTTAAAGGCTTAAGAATAACAGTACCATCACTGGCCAATTCCGTGACCTCCAGCCTCCTGGTTTACCTTCTCTCCCTGGACGCCATGTTGGTGTTCTTGGGACTCTATCCTTTGCTTGTCTCTTCTCTTCATTCTTCATGGACAAGCCACTTGTTTTCCCCGGCTTCCCTGCTGTGTTCTAGGTGTGCATGACTCCCATACCTGTAACTTGATTCCAGGGCTGTGTCCTCTAAGAGCCAGACCACAGTAGCCATTCGACACAGACCCTTCACTGTTCCTTAGACAGCTCCCACTCAGCAGATTGCAGCTGCCTCATCATCTCTCCCCTCAGATCTACTCCTACCAATCTCTGTTAGCCTGTGTGATCCTCAGGCCACTTCTGGGTGGAAAGGGCCAGAGGAGGTATTAGTCCTGGCCGCTGGGATGTGAGATTTACCAGGAGCAGAGTGCTGGCTGTAGTGTCTATTTTGCATGCTGTCTCTGTGTCGCTTTAGGTTTTGCCCATTGTACGAGTGGAGTTTCAGGGGTAAGTATGAGAAGAGAGCCTGGACTCTGCACTTGCCTTCTGCAATCCAGTCTCCCTTGTCCTGTCACTGCTGTTTCTCTCATAGTTTCAGCCAGGAGAGTGGTACCTTGACCGTCCCCCTGTTCGGGGCTGGTAGGTGGGATTCCCCCTCATCCCCGGATTCCAGCTCAGATGGCTCCAGCTGTGCTCACTCCCAGCAGGGTTACTGGGAACCAGGAAGGTGAAGTGTCCAGGTGGACAGTTCTTTTCATAGGTTCTCTTTACTGCAGTCTCTTCACCATAGGTCTTTATGAATTAGTTCTGGATTTTTATTGAATTTTCATTCCTTTGTAAAGTACACATGTTATTTGATTCAAGTTGAAGAAGTTAGTTTGTGAAAGATGCTAACCTGTTGTCTTCCGTCCCTGCCCCATGAGGCTCCGCCGAGCAGCTGCTGAGCCCCGAGTGTTGGAAAGCCACTCTGAGAGCCCTGGGCTGCTGTGCTCCAAACTGCCAGCAGGGGGCAGCTTCTGCAGAGAGCTCGGTGCTTCAGAGCTCTCCGGATGTTCTCTTGTCTGACAAGCAGGTGTGTAGCTTTTGGTGTCTGAAGTTTATGTCTCTGCATTCCTTTTCTGTTTCCTTTGCTATATGTTTTTTAAACAGTTGGATCACATTCAAAATTTTTACCTAAAAAAGCTGCACTTCTGTGCATTATCTTTAAGAGCCCTGTGTTTTTGTCAGTCACTTGCTTCCTCCCATGCACCCTTTGCCTTTCTCTCACACCTCAGAGTCTGTTTTGCTCACCCATTCAAGAGCAGCCCAGACCCACCCTCTGGGTGTACCTTCCCTCCTCACCTTACCCCACCCGATTCTTAACCTCACACCCCTGGCTCCTGTGGTCAGGTTCTCATGCAGCGTCCCACAGAGCCCTCGGTTTCATCAGTGTTACGTGATGTGGGGCTGCATGACAATGTACTGGAAAGAATGATTCCTCTGCTTTAGAAAAAGAGTTTGAAATCTGCTGATTTACTTTTCCTGTGCAAACACCTTTGCAGCTCTATTACAAAGTCCGAGCCCTCCATCACAGTCGACCCTAGTACTCTGCTGAAAGTAGACCTTTAGTAAGGACTCTTTGACCCGTCATTCTCTTCCAGGTAGTGGAGACTATACAGTGGCTTTCAAACTTTTTTTATAAGCTTCGGTTATCCACATTGGACTTTAAAAGCTTTGGTTTATTCTCAAAATGGAGTCCTTACATGGCTGATACGAAGACATTCTTGGGCTATCTTGTAAAACGGCTGCTTGATTCAGAAATGGCCTGCTTGGCTCAAGACCCATGTCCCAGCAGCAAAACAGGTAATATGTCCTTAGTGCACCACGGAGCAAGGTGCTCTGACCTTCCATTAGAAGAGACTTGAATAGACACATTAAGATATTTAAACCTTAGCAATAAAACTATATATCTGAGTGTCAAGAGGAAGAAATAGGAAATATATAGTGTAGGCGTGAACCCACCTGTGTATCTTAACCTATGTTCACCTGCACCCTGTGTGCTTGCTTCAGCTTGTCTCTGCCCCTCCTTTGTGGGGCACGGCACACGGAGATAGGTTTCAGTCTCCAGCTCTTTCTTCCTATTGTTTATCTCATTTGGGAAAGGGTTCTGGATATTTGGACATTTATCTTTTAAAAAATGTATGGTATAAAATTATCCATGACACTGTGAGGTAATAAAAATTCCTCAGGAAATTCCATTGCAGCAAGTGAAAACGTGAGCTTACTTAGTTACATGAAATGTGTTGTTTATCAACATAGGTTTGTGAGTATACAGATAATAAGTAGATTTTTTTTTAGCGTTATTAATGATATTGACAAAGGATGAGCTTGTTTCTTGTCTCTAAAAATTTTGCTTTGTTTTTAGTGCTGAGATCCCTACATTCAATAATCATCCAGCTCTTTAAGCCATGGATCTTGGTTTTAGAGGACCATGAAAGGTAAATCATTTTTCAGAGATTCATATTCTTTTTAAATTTATAGAGTTAGTGTTCTGATGGTATTTTGTTATGAGGGATGCGTTCACGGATTTAATTTTTTTAGGTAGGGCCATATTAAATTTAGAAAATGCTTCCTTATGAAGGAAACTTAAGACATTTTCTGCTTGTGGAATTGTTAGTTTGGTTGATCAGGCCTATTAACTTTGAAGCAAAACTAGACACTTATTTCCAGTTTTCTACAAAAAGACGTTGAATAAATTTTGGTACTTAATTTCAGAAAAATGGATGTTACTCTCCTGAGTTAGATTTTGATAATATACCACTGTAAAATATGAGACTTAACTTGATTTTATCCAGTACCTCAGTTATTTATTTTTTGGAACTAACTTGGCTTTTGAATTACTGGGTGACAGCGAACCCCTTTCACATGAGTTTGGAGATTAAATGAAAGCATGATTTTATGAGCATTTAAAACAGAGGTGTAGAACTGTTCACATGCCAGGAATTGCCTTCTGAGTCTATTTTCCCCTAAACGCATACAAACAAAGCTAGGTCAGTTTGTCAGGAGTTTGTTAAAATTACAACTGCTAGATATCACAGTATTTAAGGTGTTTTCACAAATATTAATCTGTTCCTGAGACTCAGAAAACATGAGTGGCTTGCTCTAGTCCCACCACCAGTGAGGGCCAGAACCAGGAACAGAGCTCAGGGCTTCCGACTCCCCTGTCAGGACTCTTGGCATTAACCCATGCTGCTCCGAGAGCTCGCTGAGGAAAATAGAAAAGGTTCTGGATCTTTGCGTTTGCTAGAGGACTATCCTTAATCTGCAAGCTTCAGGATTCTGCGCTGACTCCTGGCAGTAATGCAGACTGTGCTGTTTATTTCCAGGAAGAATTAATGGGATTTATTTTGACATTGAATTTTCTGGGCCCAATTCAGAAACTAAAATGATCACATAAAGAGTTTTTTTCTTTGGTTATTTCGAAATCTGTCCATTTTTGGCCATCTTTGGGTTACGTGGATTTTTTTTTTTTCTTTTTTTCCATGTTTTAGGTAGACAAACTGTTGAAGCCACTTAGTGGCACGTGTCTGAGGCATTTGAAATATAACCGAGATACACAGGGGTGTAAATTGAATATAAAAAGGTGTTAATCTATGTAGATAACACATTTCTGAAATGTAATTGCATTGGAATAAAGGTTTAGAAAGAAAGTAAATAAAATTGTGTGATTGTTATTATGAGCTACGATTCATCTCCAGGAATTCACAGCGGTTAAAGTGGTCAGAATGTGTTTTGGGGCTACATAATACAGTGATCTGTAGGACTGAGGCAGTCCCTAGACTCTGGGACCTAGAGTGATTTAATCATGGTGCTTTCCTTTCTAAGCGTGTGCTTCTTTTGTTTAAAGCAGCCAACGACATTACCCCTGGCTGGAGAGTGATGCTATGGTGGCCTTAAGCATTGTGCAGTTGTTCACGGACTGTATTGACTCCTTGCACGAGAGTTTTAAAGGTAGGAAGATGTGATGTTATGTCTCTGGTTAGTTAACACTTTTTTCCTAAATCATTCGGTTACTCTTTTGCCTCTGCTTTTCCTACTTTGTTTAATTTTATTTTAGTTGAGAGGCAGTCATCTTTGACCAGAGGAGGTCCCTGATAAGTTGGTTGGTGTGAAGTTTGTAATCTCTTATTGTTTGTAAGGTAGCTCTGAGCTGCATCAGCCTTGGAATATAGGCAGCCATTCTCTTCAAATACTCTCTGTCCCTCATGTTCAACCTCATTCTATCTTCTGTGACTCCAGCTTCTTTTTCGTGTTTTCTTTTTGTGCTTCATTTTGGGTGAATTCTTGGGGACTCTCTTCCACTTAGTCTCTCCAGCTGTGTCTCATCTGCTTTAAAAAAAAAAAAAGCCTTTGGATTTATTTCAATTTCTAGAAGTCATGTTTTTTTTTTTAAAAACCTATCCTCCCTTTTGATAGCATATTATTTCTTTTGTTTAAAATTCTAGTTTTTGTTTGTTTGAAATGTTTAAACATAGTTTCCTTTATGATCTGTTTGCAATAACTGAAGTTACCGTTGGGGATGGCTTATGCTACAACAAGTTAGATGTTCCTTCAGATTCTTATACTTAGAGGCTTATTTCCTTGTGGATTTTTAAATTTTGTATTGTGAGCCCACATTTAGAGAGATTTTCTCTGGGAATTCCATAAAGACAAGGGCTTGAGGGTGTGTCCTCCAGAAGAGATCTGCATTTGTTGCCGATGGGAGTTGTGTAATTCGTTGGCTTGTGGTTTCTCACGGTTGTGCTGTAAACAGTCAAACCCCAGGCTGACTTGCCGGTGTGCCTCAGTGAACTTGTCAACTTGTTCCCCTCCTTGGCTCTGAGTCAAGGTGATGGCAGAGATCTTACCCTGACCTGCTCTTTCAGTGAGGGCACAGTCCTTAGGAGACTCCTCATGCTGCTAGAACCCCACAGAAGCTGACCGTCCACCGGCAGCTGAGGCTTCAGTGTCTGTTCAGTACCCAGGTTTCCTGGTCTCTCTTTGCTTCTGGTCCCTGCTTCTGGCCCTGCTTACTTCCACTGAGCGAACGTAGTTCTGCATTTTCAGAGATGTTTTATTCTATCTAGTGTATCTACATGTTTTATATTGGGAGGTTTATAAAGACATTCGTTCCGCGCAGCCCCCCGCCCAAGATTCTTGCAGTCGCCTCCTGTTTTTCCTATCTCCAGTTTCTGTTCCTGCCTACTGACTAGACTGATGTTCGTGAAATAGTATTTATATCCTATCATATTCGTATTTCCAGACTTTAAAGTGTCGTGTTTCTGCCCAGCATTCCGATATGGCTGGCCCAGTGTACTTCAACATTATGGGATGGTTTCTTCATGGAAACTTTCCACTTCAGCCATACCGCTTGACGCACTGTTCCGCGCATGTCCTTGGCCCTCCCCTCGCTGCCCTTGCTCACGCTGATTCCATTACCAGATGAAGCCTTGGGTACTTGATATTCTTTTGCATGTGTGTTTATGCGCATGCGTTTCTCGCCTGCCTCTGAATCTTCTAGCACACCTCTGTGGTTTGAGTCCTTGGGCAGTAGACACCGTGATGGAGCCCAAATGCCAGAGATCTGTTTGGGGCGGTGGCCTTGGACCCCCGCGCAGGTGGGACAGCTGTGAAAGGCGAGTGGGAGGGAAGAGCAGTGCGCGGGCCTGCGGTGCAGCTCCGACCAAGGGGTGGCCAGCCCAGCGGCTGGTGCCAGGCAGACATTCCACCCGACCGCTCCCATGTTGGGCAGAAGTGGCCACTCTGTGCTCAGTTGTTGGCTCCCCTCGGGCACTGCAGTGGGTCCTGAAGGAGCGCGGCCTGCTGGGCACCTTCTGTTTCTGACTGGTCTGCCTCTGTGGCAGCCACATTCTCAGTGGTTCGTAGTCACCAACTTAACAGGGTGGCATTTGGTCCTGAAAGACAAATGTGTGTATGTGTGTGCAGAACAGATTTAGGTTTGCAGCCAAATTGAGCAGAAAGTACATGGAGTGCCCATATGACCCCCCTGACACACACCTCCCACACACAACCTCCCCTCCTATCAACACCCCCCACCAGAGTGGTATGCTGGTTACAGCTGATGGGCCTACACTGACACCTCATTGTCACCCAAAGTGCAGAGTTTACGTTACCATCCACTCTTGGCATTGTACATTGTGTGGACTTTGACAGCTGTGTAATGACGCATATCCACCATTACAGTATCCTACAAAGTAGTTTCATGGCCCTAAGGATCCTCTCTGTTCTGCCTACTCTCCCCTCTCTCCCAGCTAATTCTAGGTGACCGCTGATTTTTTTTTCTTGTCTCCATAGTTTTAGCTTTTCTAAAATGCCAAGTAGCCAAATCGTTGGAATCATATATTATGTAGCTTTTCATATGGGTTTCTTTCACTTAGTGATACGCATTTAAGTTCCTCCGAGTCTTTACATGGCTTGATAGTTCATTCCTTTTAGCACTGAACAGTATTCCATTATCTAGATATACCTCATCTAATATATATACACACATACACACACGTGTATATATATATATATATATTTTTTTTTTTTTTAAGAGAGAGCACACAGGGGGTTGGCGGGGGCAGAAAGGAGAGAGAGAATCCCAAGCAGGCTCCACACCCAGCATGGATCCTGACTTGGGGCTCGATCTCATGATCCTGAGGTCATGACCTGAGCTGAAATCAAGAGTTGGAAGCCCAACTGACTGAGCCACCCAGGCACCCCATCATCTGGTACTTTTGATTGACCTTTTA
>NW_027397073.1:27175673-27212608 GCF_003265705.2 Callorhinus ursinus
TTATTTGATGGAGAGAGACACAGCGAGAGCAGGAACACAAGCAGGGGGAGAGGGAGAGGGAGAAGCAGGCTTCCCGCCGAGCAGGGAGCCCGATGTGGGACTCGATCCCAGGACCCTGGGATCAGGACCCGAGCCGAAGGCAGACGCTTAACGACTGAGCCACCACCCAGGCGCCCGAAACATTATTCTTTTTATTCCCCACAAGACTTACACAGTGTCATAATCTCAGTGTCTATTTGATAAGTATTGATTTAATGAGTAACATATGAAATACTAACAGTACTCACTTTTTTTAGAAAGACAAACTTCTAGCTGCTTATCATCATCAAAAATATTTGAGCATCAAATTATAATCACAAAGGCACCATATATATATATATGTATAGATAGATAGATAGATAGATAGATAGATAGATAGATAGATAGATAGATATTTTTTTTTAAGCAGGCTCCATGCCCAGCATAGAACCCAACATGGGGCTTGAGCTCACCATCCTGAGATCAAACACGAGCTGAGATCAAGAGTTGGATGTTTAACCGACTGAGCCACCCAGGCACCCCTGTATGTTTAGTTTCTTAGTATAGGGGACAAGCACTCCCTCAGGCTCTTGCCTGTGTATATAAAATAAGAAAGTGGCTTGGGAACAGGAGAGTCCATGGCTAACATCAGGAATTGGTAGCTGAGTTCAAGGAGAGGAAATAGAACTATGCAAAGCAGGAAAAAGCATTTTATTATAGCCTTTTAGTGAGATCTTCTGATCCAGCTCCCTCCTTTTATTCATGAGGAAATGAAGTCCCGAAAAGCAAAATGAATTTTTCTGAGCTCACAGAACTTATGTGTGTTTGGGCTGGAACTAGAAACTCAGTCTTGTCCTCAGAGATTACCTTTTAGACATCCAACTATATATCCATCCTTATTTAAACAAAACTATCTTTTATTCATATTAAAATAAATGCTAGCCTTATCTTGTCTTAAAAGGTTAAAAACATGTTGATGTTTCGTGCTGTAGAATAAAGTAAGGACTGTGAATCAAGGGCATAGGTATGTTGGAAATGATAAATCGATTGGTACCATGGGTTGATGCTCATTGGTCATTTTTCAAAAGCCACCACTAAGAACCACCATCAGGTTTCTGGTCTTGTTGTGGGTGGCTGGCGCTCTCTTCTTTGACTACATTCATTCCTTTGCGTAGAACCAGAACATCTGAAAAGTTTTGTTTTAGACTAAATGCCCCTTATACTGGCATTCACTCTTGGCGGGCGCTGAGGTAATTGATACTTGTGACTTTAATACTGAGTGATCCATGTCGTTTTAGAATAACTTAGCCGAGTGACAATTAATCGTCGAGTTGTACTGCACCAAGGGTTATGTTTTAGTCATGTGCAACATTTCCTTTTGAGCGATATTGGATTCCTCCAAGGTGCCAAATGAATGAGTGCTCCATGCTGGTGACTCAGTATTTGCTGAGGGCAGCAGACTGGAGGGATGCCTAGAAGTGGGTGGGGTTGTGCAAGTGTATTTGAGTTAAAAAGCCATTTAGCTAGAAGTTTTAAAGAAAAACTGATCGCCCCTGCTATCTCCCACCTACCAGCTTCTCATTCTGGTTCCCCAAGTAAGTAATTATAGTACTGGTCTTTGCTATTAATTTGCCATCAGTTGTTGTTTTTTTTTCCTGGCACATGAAAATTTTTGAAATTTGGTAATTATTGAGAACCTTGGGTTTTAGACTTTTAGTTCAAATTTTTTTGTGTGTGTTTTTTGAAGATTTTATTTATTTATTTGACAGAAAGAGACACAGTGAGAAAGGGAACACAAGCGGGGGAGTGGGAGAGGGAGAAGCAGACTCCCCGCGGAGCAGGGAGCCCGATGCGGGGCTCGATCCCAGGACCCCGGGATCATGACCTGAGCCAAAGGCAGACGCTTAACGACTGAGCCACCCAGGCGCCCCGTGTTTGTTTTTAAAGATAACCCAGAAGGTCTTTAGCCGTGTTTTCTGCTTGAATTTTAGATAAGCTGTTGCCAAGTGATGAAGGAGCCCTTCGGTTACACCTGATGCATTATTGTGAAGTGTGTACAGCCCCCAGAATGCCAGAGTTCATTCTGTACGCCTTCCATAGTGCCTACCGGAGACTCCCGTGGAGGGACCTGCATCCTGACCAGATGCTCATGGAGGCCTTCTTCAAAGTGAGCCCTCGCGCTCCGTGTCGCAGCCTGGCTCCTCGGGCTCACTGCGGTTCTCAGGCACAGCTGCAGTGGGTGCTAGAGTGGACCGTGCTCGCATTCTGTGTTGCCCAAATGGTGCTGGTGGGAAGCAGCGTTCCGTGGAATTCATTTTACTGTGGGAGTAGGCAACTGGAAGACATTTGTAGGACCATTTTTAAACCCTGGGAAAGATGTTGACTATAGCATGGCTGTCACCCCTGGACTTTCGTAATATTGTTGTAGGAGTACATGGTTTAATGACTTTGTCATGCTCGGTCTTGGTGTCTTTGGGTTTGCATCTTTTTCTAGGACAGTATCATCAGGCTTCCATGTTGTTAAATGTTCTATTAAAGCAAAATGTAATTGGTACTCAAGCCATTAGTTTCTTTGAGCAGTTACATAAGGGAATAATGCTGTAGGAGACAGAAGTGCATCGTAACAACCAGTGATGCATCATAATCGTATAAAGACCCGAAATGACTTGGAAAAATTGCTAATATGTATGTGAGTCTTAGCAGTAGAAGCAGTAGTTACAAAAATAGCCCCAGTAGTGTCACTTACATAGCGCCCGGCAATTTTGTTGTTTTGTTGTTCTTAGGTTTCCATTTTTAAAGATTATTTATTTATTTATTTATTTGACAGATTGAGAGAGAGACACAGCGAGAGAGGGAACACAAGCAGGGGAGTGGGAGAGGGAGAAGCAGGCTCCCCGCCGAGCGGGGAGCCCATTGTGGGGCTCGATCCCAGGATCCCGGGATCATGACCTGAGCCGAAGGCAGACGCTTAACGACTGAGCCACCCAGGCACCCCTTAGGTTTCCATTTTTAAAAGCCCCTTATCATCTTGGCTTAGCTTTTTATAGTCATTTCAGTTTATTTATTCAGAGTCACCAGTTCTTCTGTGTTTACTCCTCACTCGACGTCACGTTGATGACTGAGACACCGTAAGTGCTTTAATTCCTGCGGGTCCATAGTGGTCTCTGACAATCCGGGAAACGTACTGCGGTCTGTTAGCGCTGACAGTGGAGAGCACCCAGGGCTGTGCTTGTCAGCTGCTCCTCCACAGCCGAGCTCCAGGGAAGGCTGAGGACGGCTGTCTCCGAAATAAAAGCTTAGGAATGATTTTATAGCCAGTTTAGTATATGAGATAGGTCCCGAGTAGATATTTATCACCACTATGAACGTGGAAGAGAATGTTTGCTTAAAGAGCTGTAGGGTGGCTTGAAGCGGGTGGCCTCAGCTGTGTGACAGATGAAATGTGAGCCCAGTCCCGAAGGGTCACTGTAGACTTGGTGCCTCTAGGTATTTTAGTCTAGTGAGAGATGATGCTGACCTGGCCGGAAGCAGGAACCCTTTCAGTCCTGTGTGTCTTTCTGGAGTAAGAAAGGGATGTGTTTTGAGGGGTTTGGAGTGAGGATAGAGAACAGGTGATAAAGGAGGATGAGGAATCATTTTCTAAAAGGGAAAAGAAGAAGCAGTTAATAATGATATAATGATGGTAGTCACAGGAGGGCATGAATCATCACCAGAGTCCATTGACTGATTTTATAAATGGCTTTTTTTTTTTTAAAGATTTTATTTATTTATTTGAGAGAGAGAGAGAGAGAGCACATGAGAGGGGGGAGGGTCAGAGGGAGAAGCAGACTCCCTGCCGAGCAGGGAGCCCGATGTGGGACTCGATCCCGGGACTCCAGGATCATGACCTGAGCCGAAGGCAGTCACTTAACCAACTGAGCCACCCAGGCGCCCCTATAAATGGCTTTTTAATCTTGATTTTAAATGGAAAAATTTATAGCTAGCCATGTTTTATTTTAAACAGACTGTTGAAATGGGCTAATAAGAGTTAACTCTGACATTGATTATATACTGTAAAATACATTTACCACCCCCCCACCAATCCCTAATATATTTTAAATATCTTTTAAATAGGATTTAATTAAACATTATGCAGTCATCAAAAATCACAAAGTCTAATGATGTGGAGACATTTTTATAACATAACATTATACCAAAAAGGCAGTATAAAAATTATATACAATAATAGAGTGGGTCTCAAAGTATGGTCCTTCGACCAGCAGCGTCTGCACCACCTGGGAGCTTGTTAGAAATCCAAATTCCTGCTCTCATCCTAGATGTAGGAAATATAAAATTCTGGGGGTATGGTCCCACAGTCTCTGTTTTAGTGAGTCCTCCAGGTGGTTCTGATGCACAATCAGCTTTAGGAACTACTGACAAATAGAGCTCAACCTTTGTTCTATCTTTGCACATCTGAGGATTGTGACAGAGCATTGGTGACTGTGGCAGGGATTAAGGGGCTTTTAAAAATGGAAACCTAAGGGGTGCCTGGGTGGCTCAGTCGTTAACCAGCTCCCTGGTTAGAGCTAGGGAAGGTCATTCCTCTCCTGTTAAGAATTAGTGGAGGAGTGCCTGGGTGGCTCAGTTGGTTAAGCGACTGCCTTCGGCTCATGTCATGAACCTGGAGTCCCGGGATCGAGTCCTGCATCGGCCTCCCTGCTCAGCGAGGAGCCTGCTTCTCCCTCTAACCCTCCCCCCCTCATGTACTCTCTCTCTCTCTCTCTCTCTCTCTCTCATTCTCGCTCTCTCAAATAAATAAATCTTTAAAAAAAAAAGAATTAGTGGAATAAATAATGAACTCTAAACAAGCTGAAAAATGTATGCATTCACTGAGGTTGGAAGAAAAAATATTACAAATGTTAAGTCTAAATCTTTGTGGGGAAGGATTCGGACATGGTTTTTATAATCTGGGGAAAAAGTTATTTTTTAAAATTCAATTTGGTAAGCATTGATTTATACACATTTTTAAGAACACAGACAGTTTAAAGGAAAACACTGATTTTGATTCATTTCCCTTTAAGGTGGAACGAGGAAGCCCTAAGAGCTGCTTCTTATTTTTGGGGTCTGTCCTGTGCGAAGTCAACTGGGTCAGTGTGCTCTCTGATGCCTGGAGCCCCACTCCCCACCCAGAGACCCGGAGCATGATTGTCTGCCTCCTTTTTATGATGATTTTATTGGCAAAGGAAGATCAGCTGGTAGACCAAGCAGTAAGTTTGGAGAGCCTGTGATGAAGACTTGGCAAGGCTTCCTAGGGCCCCACTCCATACGAGGTTGTAGCTTTTCACTTGTTTCCCTAACACCTCTGTCAGTGTGAGTATCTGCTTGGCATATGGGATGTGCCTTCAACTAGGTGCCCGGTTTTCTGGGATCGTTCATAATCTAATTCTGGGTTATGAAGGGAAGCACACAGAGTTAGAGAATGCAAGTCAATTTTATTTTACATCTCATTAATTGCTAGTTCTGCCACCAGATCCGAGAGTTCCTTTGAAAATTGGGTTCTGAATACTTACAGATTTTAAAGTTAATGTGTTTTTGCCAAGGCCTTGGTTATTACTTTCACTAGTACTTCTAGCTTCAGGAGATACTTACTTGACATCTTAACTGTTCAGTGCTTATCATAGGCCATCCTAGTGATCACTCCATAGACCAGAGATACATATTTCTGGGAAACAGAACTCCGAAACTAAAGGAATATGTGTTTTATTTAGGATTCACCTCTCCTGAACCTCCTTGGACAAACAAGCTCGCTCTCGTGGCATCTCGTGGATACCGTGTCCTACCAGAGCGTGCTCAGTTATTTCAGCAGCCATTACCAGCCAGCCATCATCCTGGCAAAGGAATCTTCTGCAGAATTAATCATGAAGCTCCTAAGAGTATCTGCGGGCCTTTCCATTCCTACTGACAACCAGAAACATCCTGTAAGTTGAGTGGGTGCTTTAAAAGGCAGAGTGTTCTCAGGATTGTGCTAGTGGGGGTGCTGCTGAGGATGGTCTCAAACCCTGTGATGGCTCAGGTGAAAGAGTTAGAGGATTGTGTACCATCGTGTACTCCTATTTTGGCCTCTCAGATCTTTTAGTTTTAATTATCTCTTTTGCTGAACCTTCACTTACTAGCAGTACCACACGCTAACAAGAGGGTGAAAGGATTGAGGGCGGCAGCCTTTGGTTTAAGAGATCTGGGTGTCACTGGCAGCAGAATGGCAGTGAAAGTATGAGCATGAATTTGAGGTCTGACAAACTCTGGTCCCCAGCTCATGGCCATTCTGACGTTGGTTTTCTCGTCTGAGTTGGAAATAATACTGCCTCAAAGTGTTGTGAGAATTAAATTAGGTAGTGAACATAAAAGTTTTTGGAAAAGTTTCTGGCAAGTAATCAATGTGTAGTTAATGTTGCTATTGATGTAGTGAAAAAGGAACAGTGTTCTGGAATTGGGGAGAACATGGGTTCTGGTGTAAGTGTTACCACAGATTTGCATATCCCTAGACACAGGGCCCTTAGACACACACCTGTCTTCATGTGGCCTCCTGCTCTGTCCTCGCCTCTCCCTCCCGAAGCATTCAGAGCAGTGACATGCCCCCAGGGAATACTCACTTTACACTGCTCGCATGGATTCAAATGAATGCTCCTTTTATTGTTTGTCAGGATGCAGTTCCAAAGTGCCGAGCCTTCACTCATCAGATGGTTCAGTTCCTCAGTTCCCTGGAACAAAATGGAAAAATCACCTTAGCAGTCCTAGAAAAGGAGATGTCTAAGCTCTTGGATGATATCATCGTCTTTAACCCACCTGGTGAGTGGCCCACGGGCAGTTATGTCTCCATTCAGTGGGTGAATTCCTGTTCTTGTGAGATCAGGGGCCTGGGCAGGACACTTTCAGTCTTGTTCCCAGAGAAGTGGTGTTCGGAGAAAGGATGGGCTCCCAGGGACACTGTCAGGTCAGCACCAGGGGAGGGACAAATGCTAAGAACTTGAGGAAGGGTTGACACTGTCAGATGCTAGTGTGAGATGGAAAATCTTAGAAGTCAGAAGCTAAGTGAAAGGAGGAACCCGTAAACGTAGATGGAGTGCTGAAGCTGGCTTCCCCTTTGAAGACTTTTACGGGACCGTCTTAGACTGGGATGGGGTAGGGGAGCACTAAAGCCCAGGGCCTGCTGGAGATGGGGGCCTGAAAGGAGCTCGTATGCATCACCCACAGGATGGCATCCTCAGTGTAAGGATGAACCAGAGATAAACCTGCCCCTGGGAGAGGAGAGCAAAGACAATAATCCGTTTGACCTGGGTGTTGGGTCAGATGTCTGTGTGGTGGGGAAAGAGAGCTGTCTCTTTTGAAAATTAGTAGGCATAAGCTGACCCTCATGTGGGTCTGAGGCACAAATTCCTACTACCTAGACTGTCCAGAGAAAAATCCCTCAGCCTGGGAACTGAGTACAAGTTGTTCTGGGTTGGCAATGCCATTAGATGCCTGGGGGAAAGCACCCACAGAGCCGCACTGGAGAAATCCATCTTCCAGCTCTGGCCTCAGAGTTCCAAGGAATATGAACTCATAGTAAAAAAAGAAAAAGTCATAAAACACACAAGGAAACAAGGCACCACAAGCAAGTCAGCAGAGAACGACTTAAGATACTGAAATAATTAGCACAGTAAACAAAAAGTATTTTTATCTATTTGATAAAATAAGAGAGATTTGAAAGTGTCCATAGGAGCAAGAAATTATAGAAATATACAGCTTTGAGAGAGAATCCGATATTCTAGAAATGTAAAATATAACACTTGTAATAAAAACTTAATGGGTAAGGAGCCCCATATCGGGCTCCCTGCTCTGGGGGAAGCCTGCTTCTCCCTCTCCCTCTCCCCCTGCTTGTGTTCCCTCTCTTGCTGTGTCTCTCTGTGAAATAAATAAAATCTTAAAAAAAAAAAAAAAAACTGAATGGGTAAGTTTAACAGCAGGTTCAACTCATTTGAAGAGAAAATTAGTAAACTGGAGAATACATATGAACACAGCGTCCGGAATGTAGAACAGACAGAGAAAGAACATGGAAGCAAGGTTAGAGGGCCTGGGGGACAGGTCAGGAAGATGGAACATACATGCAGTCATCCAGTCAGAATTCCCGAGAGGACAGACAGACCTGGGGGAGGCAGGAATAGCTAGAGAGACAGCAGGGCTGAGAATTTTCCAGGGCTGATGAGCATAACACTCCTTAGATTCAGTGAACGCAGCAAATCCTAAGCAGGACAGAGAAATGCCCATCTCTACACACTGTCACTGTGTGGTGACGCTGCACGAGCACCAGGGACAAAGGAAAGAACTTCCACATCCAGGAAGGAGGGACGGACGGATGGACACCTACAAAGGAACAACATTTACACTGACTGCTGACTTCTCAGTAGCAACAAAGGAAGTTAAGACAGTGGAACAGCTTCAGTGTGCTGTGCGGAAGTCACTTGTAACCTGGAGATGTAAACTAAGAGAAACCATCTTGCAAGGATGAGGGTGATATAAAGATACTTTCATTGAAAACTGAGATTGTTTGTCCCCGTGATATCACTGAAGGAAATCCTAAAGCGTGTTCTTTAGGTAGAAGTAGAGTGATCACAAGTAAAAAGGCTTGGATTATAAGCAGGAAAAGTAAGCAGAGAAAGTAGTAAAATGTTAGGCACATATGGAAAACTATGTAACCATGCATTTAGGGGTTTAAAAAGCAAAAGCAAAAATTAAACTATATGACCACAAGTACATATAAGTTAGGAAGGAGGTTGAGTTAAAAGCATCTAAAGTTTTAGTATGGTTTGAGAGGGTCAATAAATTGATTAAATTTACATCTTGGTAAAATGTGAATGTTGAAATTGCTAAGAAATTCACTAAAAGAATAGAAATAAAATGTATAATTTCCAAGTTAGTGGAGGGAGATAAAAAGGAATGGCCAAAGTGCATTCAGTCCAAAGAAGGCAAGAAAAGAAGCTTGAAGAAGGTGAGAAAAATAATCAAAATAAGATGGTAAAATTTAAATACATCAGTAAATGTAAATGGGCAGATACTCAAAAGACAAAGGTTTGTCAGACTGAATTAATAATGAACAACATCCAGCCTTAAGCTGTTTCTAAAAAGTACATATAGAGCATAGGATATAGAAAGCTTTCTATAAGGCAATTATATCAGGCAATTATTAAAATAGAAAGCTGGCATAGTAGATTAATATTGGACAGATAGGACTGTGAAGCAGAAAGCATTACAGAGGCAGATGATCTCTAGGGTGTTTCCCTGCTTTGAAGTTGCATGACAAAAATAAATAAGAGCATTAGTAGAGATAAAGAGAGTCATTGGAAATTGATAAAAGGTTTAATCCACCAGGAGGATATATTAATGATAAATGTATTTGTACCTAATAATACAGTAGCAACTGCAAATACCTGAAGTGAAAACTGACAAAATTAGGAAGAGAAAAGTCAAATTCATTCACAGTAAGAGATTTTGCCACACATCTCACCGTAATTGATGAAGTCGAAGGAGAATCAGTAAGGCTTTAGGAAGTCTGAAGAGCCCCGCTGGGTATAGTGTGCATGTGGATAAGATGTGCCCTGTACGTGCAGAACTCACACGGGATGAGTCTCCTACACAGTGGCTAAGGAACCTCACCCTTGTTTAGCTTAAAGCCAGTCTCCAGCAATTCCAAAGGACTGGTGTGCAACGGACCACACATGTTGTAACCACAGTGCAGTCAACTTAGGAATCAGTAACAAAATATAACTATACCCTGGAAATTAAGAAGCAAACTTTTAACTAACTGGTTAATGACCAAAGAAGCAGTCATAATAGAAATTTAGAAGATTTGGAGCTGGATAAAAGAACAGAATGCATCCAAACTTGTGGAGTGCAGCTAAAGTGGGACTTAGTTTCTTGGCCTTCAGTGCTTATATTAAAATTTTAAAAAGATGAAGGCTAATAAGATAAGAATCCAGCTTAAGAGATTATAAAAAGAATAGCAAAATATGATCAAAGACTGGAAGGAAAGAGATAATAATCCGGAGAAGGTAAGTAGGAAGAGAGTGAGTGTGAAGAACAATGAAAGTGGCAGATAAATGTGTAGGTGAATCTACATGAAACGTGACTGTCTAAAACAATAATAATAATAATGCCTCCCGGGGATAAGGCACCAGCAGGGAGAGCTGGTAGGAGTTAGAATGTTACAGGGCCCTGGCACTGCCTTGGAGCCAGTTAACATCAGACTTTTGAAAAGTCAAGAGTGCACGTGTAATTGGTAAGGCAACCACTGTAAGAATGTTGGAATGGTGTTTAGCTTCCAGACCAAAAGAGAGAAAATAGAATAAGAAATAAGTAAAAGAGAGAAAAAGGGATGTAGAATTTGGGGAATAAATGGAAAGTACATTGTAAGATCGTAGATTTAGACCCAGTTACATCAGTAATTAACATTAAATATGAGTGACTAAAATTATCACACTGGATAAAGGGAGAAAAAGACAACCCAGTAGAAAAATGAACAAGACCCTTGAACTGACATTCTACAAAAGAGAGTATCTAAATGACCAGAAAGGTGCTAGCCATGTTAATCAGGGAAATGCAAATTAAAACCTTAGGGACAGGTGATGACACATCCACTATAATGAGTACAGTTAAGAAGGTTTCGATACAAAGTTGGCAAGTATGTGGATCAATGTAACTCATATACTGCTGATCACAGAGGAAATTGGTACAACCAGTTTTAAAAGTTTGGCGTCCGTCATCTACTAGTTTGCATATCCTACGACTCAGAATTCCGCTCCTTGGAATATTCCAAAAGAAATGCACCTGTGCCCTGGGAAATGTGAACAGTGTCCATAGCTATGCATCTGAGGGGATCCAAAACCGGAAACAACCCGTGTGTTTAGTAGAAAGGATGAATTGTAGTATATTCATATAATAGAATGCAACAGTGAAAATCTGCCACAACATGGATGAATCTCACAAACGTTTTAATGCTTATTTAAATACTGTTTGAAAATAGGCAACTGTCGTATTTAGGGAAGCATAGCAATTGAAAGCTGGTGTCACTGTGTGAGTTGGTTAGAATTGGTGAACAAAAAATCAGTTGAAATTTCTTGTACATACCTGCAATATAGATTTACCGCACAGGGTATATAATATGGTAGGTAAAAAGCAGATTCTGGGACCAGACTGCCTGGGTGTTCCACCTGCTGTGTGATCTTGTACAAGTTGTATAACTTCATCTGCAAAATGGGGATAATAGTCATACCTGTTTCATATGGGTATTGTAAGCATGAAATGAGATAGTGCACCTGACCTTTTAGCATCAGCCCCTCTAGCCAGTAACACCCAGTCAGTGTTAAAAGAAAAAAAGAAAAATCAGCAGGAGATACCGGAGAAAGGGTTTTAGAGTTGATCAAATGTGTTTAGGCCATGAATGTCAGGTAATAGCTGGCCAAGCACAGGAGGGGAGGGTCTTCTAGAAAGATCTTCCTCAGAAGAGTGACGGGATCAGATCTGGTTTTTAAGAAAACATTTGTTGGCTGTGTTGATGATGCATAGGGCGAGGAGAGTAGAAGGTGGGATCTATTAAGAGGCTTTCTGTATGTTTTTTGTTCCTGTGAGTTATCATTAAAAGGCACATTAAAATTACAGTTGCTTTTGAGCTGAAATTCAGAGATAAGGCCTTAGAGAAGAATGCCCATACCCATAGGAATACATGACGAAATATGTACTCACACATAGACATTGTTGAACTTACATCTAGAACTTTGGTTTCTGAAGTCCTTGCTTTGATCATAATAAGTAGGTCTTATAGTAACATTGTTAGAGTTTATTTAACACTTGTAGGTGGGCGAGTTTGATTTGATAGGTGTGGCGAGTAAGACCCAGACTCCCCTGCTCTCGCTGACGTGAATACGGAAGGCTTGTGGTGACAAAGCCCCACTTCTATTCCATTAAAAAATTTTACCTAGCTTAAGGAGAGCTAGAAGTAGTTGGCAAAAACTATAGCCTGTTGAATAGTTTTCTCCACAAACTCCTGGTGAAAAAGGTTTTCTGTTTTGGGATGTGAGGAAGGAATCTACCTCCGTAACCTGCTCATTTGCAGGTGTCTTGTACAGTTTGCTTTTTCTTATACCCTGTGCTCTTTTCACCTCTCAGTTTTTTTGAAAGACCCATTTCAATTATCAGTCTGTCCACTTTTCTTTTTCCATTTAAAAAACAAGGAGGGCGCCTGGGTGGCTCAGTTGGTTAAGTGACTGCCTTCGGCTCAGGTCATGATCCTGGAGTCCTGGGATCGAGTCCCACATCGGGCTTCCTGCTCGGCAGGGAGTCTGCTTCGCCCTCTGACCCTCTTCCCTCTCGTGCTTTCTAACTCTCATTCTCTCTCTCTCAAATAAATAAATAAAATCTTTAAAAAAAAAAACCAAGGAAATAAGAGCTTAAGTTAGGAGCTCTTTTAAGAAGGTTTAAAAGGTGTTTCTTTTCCTTTTATATTTTATTTTAAGTAATAACCTCTATTCCTTGTAAATCACTCCAGAATATTGATAGCTTTGGTGGTGGTGAGAGTGGAGATATTTTTCTAGTCCGTTTACCAGGTGACTTCTGAGATCTGCATATTTGGTTTTCCAAATGAGCAAAGTTTGGAAGCTAAAGTCTGAGTAAGCATGTTCTGATAAATAATTTAGTTTTTCACGCTAATTTGATATGTCTCTTTATTAAAGTATTGCTCGGCCACCTGCTGTAACCAGGGGTCTCTCAGTGGTTCCTACAGTGCCCTTACAAAGTACTGCTGTGCTGCATCCTATCCTTACCAGCTGAGCACCATCCAGAGTATTTGTAAATTGTAAAATGTGCCCAGAGTGCAGCCGAAGTTGCTCACATTCATGTCCCCGTTCCGGCAGCCTCTCACGGAGTGTGTCTGTGTTCCCCCGCAGACATGGACAGCCAAACCCGCCACATGGCCCTCAGCAGCCTCTTTATGGAAGTCCTAATGATGATGAACAATGCGACTATTCCAACGGCAGAGTTCCTCCGGGGCAGTGTCCGGACCTGGATTGGACAGAAAGTGCACGGGCTGGTGGTCCTGCCCCTCTTAACAGCAGCCTGTCAGAGCCTGGCTTCTGTCCGCCACATGGCCGAGACCACGGAAGCCTGCATCACTGCTTACTTCAAAGAAGGTGCGAAGCTCTCTTTAGGTTGGTCCTTTCCAGGGGAGAGCGAAGCTTTGTCAGAAGGAGGTATCTTTCCAGACCCTCCCCAACGGGTGATTGCGCCACGCAGATTTCCTTGTTAATGTAGCTGATACTTCAGTATGTATTTTGTTTTGTTTGCAAAGATCTGCAGTTAGCGTGAGAACCTATGGTTCACGTCTGTCAGCACAACCATGTTTCCGTGGAGGGAACCTCTTATTCACTTTACAGTGGTTTTGGATGTTAGACCGGGCCCTTTTATGGGAGGCACATCGTGTAAGTCACAGGCCTAGCTATGCTCTTCAAAACAAATGCTGTAAACCAGAATCTTTATAATAAGACCCACTGTGTTATTTTTCTCTATTTTTGTCACTTGTTAAAATGAGTTTTCATGTAAGTTTTTTTATTGCTTTTTGTCACATCTTTTGAACTATTACAAAGAGGTCAATCACCACCCCACCCCTACCTTTTATAAATCTTTCTTATTCCCTAACCTCCCTCTAAACTCTGATTCTGGAAACAACATGGTCTGGTTAAGAAGAATGGCTTGGATTAGCACTACTCAGCTCTGATACCCAGATATACATTGTGCACACACACAGTAGGAGAGAAAGAAGGGTATTAGAGCAAGAATGCTGGAAGGTGCCCATAACATGCCCCTGCCCTTTCTTGCACACCATGACCTGTACCCATGTCCCCCCCATGGAAGGTGCTGTGCAGGTCACCATCTCCCCACCGTCATTCCCCCCAAAGACTTGAGAACCATAAGGATAACACTCCTGCTTCAAATTCATTCATGCTACTAAAATCAAAAACAATTTTTTTTCCAATTGATTCCCATCGAGGGATGAATCCAACTAAGCTTTGAAAAGGGGAAATACTTCAGTTGGATAGAATAATAATTTTCCTTGGAAAAGCGTACATTTTCATAACATACTTAAAAGGTATTAGATGAAATTAAGACCCTTGGATGACTGGACAGGCATGTCTGCCTGCGATTTTAACGACCATAAAATGATGAGAAGGGTGACTCTGAGAACATAGTGCTCAGTTCTGACTTTTGCCCCTCCACAGTGGCTAGCGGGGGCATAGGCACTTAGCGTGCGGGCTTTCCAGTCTGAGCCACTTCCCTTGGGTGGCCTCCGGGGCTCCCATGGGCATGACATGAAGCCTAAAGTGAAAAGATTCATGACAGCAGTTAAATAATTTGATCCCTGTTTTTATCTTGCTGTCTTTTCTTGGTGTTCTTTTCTTAGGTTCCCTTAATCAGAATTTAGGATGGGGCCCCATTCTGGTGTCCCTTCAAGTTCCTGAGCTCACCATAGAAGAATTTCTGCAGGAGTGCCTGTCCCTCGGCAGTTACCTGACTCTTTATGTCTACTTGCTTCAGTGTTTAAATAGCGAACAGACTCTAAGGAATGAAATGAAAGTGCTGCTCATATTAAGCAAGTGGTTGGAACAGGTGTATCCAAGGTTAGTTGGCCCTGTGGCTGCCATATCACACTCACTATATTAATATTATCTGTTAGCCTAAGCTTTTAAAGTACTGAATGTCCCCTATACTTAAAATTCAAATGTGGAATTTCAGTTAAATGGGAGTGGAAAGAATCCACTTCTAATTTTATTTTCCTCCTGGGCCTTCCCCCCCACCCCCAGCTCCGCGCAGGAAGAGGCCAAGCTGTTTTTGTGGTGGCATCAAGTCCTGCAGCTGTCCCTGATTCAAGCGGAGCAGAGTGACTCGGTCTTGATAGAATCTGTCGTTCGAATTCTGCTCATGCTTCAGAGCCGGCTGAGCCTGCTGGCGGAGGAGAGGCTCAGCTCTGGGATTCTGGGGGCTATTGGGCTGGGCCGGAAGTCACCCCTGTCTAACAGGTAAGGAAGCACCTTCTAAGTGGACCTCATCATCTGCTCCTACTTAGGGATTGTAATACTTTAGTAGGTTTTTTGACTTAAGGGCTAGGCTAGGGTTCCCCCATAGATTAAGGGGGAAAAAATCACCTGATTACATCTTTATATTTTACAAAAACATTTTTATTTTTTCTCATTTTGAAACAACTTTGTTTTCACGTTTAAAGAATGTTTTCTTAGTAGTACCTCTTGTTGTATTTTGACTTTGTAACCTGATCACACTGCTGATTTCTGTCTGGTTTTGAAAAGCCAGTGACAGTGTGCAGGGTTAGGTTGAAATACCCGTTAGCTGCTTCGTTGCATACTTTGTCAGGGCTGCCCAGGCCCCACGAGGCAGTCTCCTAGAACTATAAGTCAAGATGAGTTAAAGTTAACTGATAAGAAGGATAAGTAATGAGAAACAAGTCTAAGTTTTTGTTGCTAAAAAATTCCGAGGCATGAAAGAATTTGCCACTAGCCTCCCATTTTATCTCACTTATTTGCATAATGGTTTTCTTTCCAAGCCCTTATCAGTGTTGAAACGAGTTCTCCTCCCATTCTCATGTCAGCATTCTTGTGGAATAGCCCGTCCTCTTGTTGCAACTTTGGGAATCACTCAGTCCATACGGGTTCACACCGGGTCTCTTTGTGATAGAATTTAGCAGGAGTATATGATTTTGATTCACTTAAATTGTGGTAGACTACATGTAACAAACTTTATCATGGCAGCTCTTTTAAAATGTACAATTGAGTAGCATTTAGTACATACACAGTGTTGCAGCCATCACCACATGTTTCTGTCACCCCAACAGGAAATCCTATGCTCATGACATAGTTACTCCCTAGATCCCTGTCCGCTGTGTCTCTGGCAGACACTAATTGACTTTCCGACTTTATTGTGTCTGTTCTGGACATTTCATATAAATGGAATCATGTAGTATGTGGCCTCATGTCTGGCTTCTGTGACATAGCATGAGGTTTCAAGACTCACCCATGTTTTATCATAAATCCATACCCCACTCCTTTTAATGGCTGAGTCATATTCCACTGTATGATGTCCCACATTTTGTTTATCCATTCATCAGTTGATAGGCATTTGGGTCGTTTACACTTTTTGGGTGTTGTGAATAGTGCCGTTATGAAATTCGTTTACAAATTTTTGTTAGAACACTTGTTTTCCGTTCTTTGGGTATATGACCAGGAGTGGAATTGCTGGGTCATATGGTTACTCTGTTATCGAGTAACTGCCAGAACCTATTTCCCTGCACCATCTCTCACATTTACACCAGCAATGTCTGAGAGTTCCAATTATTCTACATGCTTGCAACACTTCTATTCTTGAGTCTGAATGTTGCTTACATTGTTGGAGCAGTGATAATGGAAAGGAAGATTAATGCTCCTTCTTGATCTTTTTTAAGATTTTCCTGCAAATGCTAAGAACAACATTAGGTCTGAAATGTGTTTATCTTGTTTTTAAAGAGAAAATGTGGTATTTATTTTAAAATATTTACTTTAATAGTCATTTACTTCTGACCTCTCCTTGACACCTAAGGTTCCGAGTGGTTGCTCGAGGCATGGCCGCCTTCCTTTCAGTTCAGGTTCCTTCCGAGGATCAGATCCGTTTGAAGCCTGGCACGGAATTACATCTGACCCCAAAAGCTCAGCAGGTCAGTAACAACAGCTTTACAATTCCTGGGTGGGAGTCCTTCCGCCGGCCTGCCCAGGAGGCGGGGACGGGGCAGCACTGGTCCTTACCCACGACGACCACAGGAGGACATGATTTTCAGGAGTAGCTCATCAGTATGCTCTGCGCACCAGAAAATGGTTACTGCGCCTGCCTGCCTCGGATTTTAAACCGTCTTTGTAGGCGCTTGCCTCGAGCACTGTCACTGCCGTCGTAGAAGAAGCAAGGCCGTGGGCAAGCAAGCCAGTCCAGGATCAGATCTGGTTCTGATGAACGTGGCCATGCTGACCGGCCACCTGCTGGGGGCTGGGCACTGGCCCAGAAGCTGGGGCCACAGTGAAGACCGTGAGGTTAGCTGTGCTGTAGCTGGGAACCAAGGAAGCGGGTCCTGTTTTGTGAGTCTGGAGGTTGACCACTGCTGGCTGCGGTTGGAATAACCAAACCCGGACAGAGTGGGGCAGCTGTGAGAAATGATAGTTTGTTCTAAACCGTGGACGGCCACGTGGCAGCGGTCCCATTCCTGCAACTGGAAACAGGCTGGGCGCGTGCGTACAGAGGTGGCTCAGATAAAACGATGGCTAGCATTCTTGAGTCCTCATTACGTGGCAGGCCCTGTTGTACGTTTCACTCACTGGATAGACCCTCCTAGCCACCCCGGACGCCAGGGATGGTTCCTGTCCTGGCTGTGTGTGGTGAGGAAGGGGAGCGCAGAGGGGCGGGCGCATTAGCTTGCACGTGCTGGGCCAGGATCACTCGGCCGGCCGCTGGCTCCGCCTCGCCCTCTTGGCGCTTCCACCCCCAGCTCTTCCTCCTCGGCAGCCTTGCGGTGTCCACGCTAGCCCCGGGCCAGGTGACCTCCCGGCTATTGAGAGCACGCGTCCAGCGATCCAGTCGGCAGGTTCTTCACAGGCTTCTTGGTCTATGTAAGACCTGATACTTGTCCTGGACTGACCTGACAACTGCTCTCTGAGTCCCCAGAGTCATCGGTGAGCCATGTCTGAACCCCACGGGTGGGCACGTGATTGTCCCGAGGGCCGGTTGTGAAGTCAGCACGACCCATTTCCGGGTATATTTTGAGACGTCTGACGCTCTCCTGCGTCAGAGGAGGTCCCCTGAGCCTCGCCTCTCTGCCTGCCTTCCCTTCAGGCATGGCTCCCACCCATCCCCAGTGCTTCCTGTTCTTAGGTTGAACTCTCTTCACACAGCAGTTAGGTTGGTACCCAAATCTCTTCAGTTTATTTTCCACTCCAGGATTTCTGTTTTCAACCCCCTGGCCATTTACTTCTAAGCTACCGGTTCGTTTACCATCCTCAAAATCTTCTCTGTCCTTGTTTACTGAGCCAAGCAAATTCCGCCATTTAATCTATATTCACTAGTGCAGTGGTCCCCATCTCTGAGAGGGGAAGGTGTGGGGGACTTTATGGGCACATTCACCATCCTGGGGGTGGGTGAACTTGTATAGCTGGAAAATAAGACTCTTCCTCCACTAAGAACTGTTATCCTGATTTTGTTTTCTTCAAATAGTCTTTTTCACTTCTCCCACTGTGAAGGAAAGAAATTTTAAAATTATGGGATTAAAGAACGTACAGAGGGAAAAAAAAAAATGTACAGAGGGGCATGGGATGCCTGGGCGGCTCAGTTGTTAAGTGTCTGCCTTCAGCTCAGGTCATGATCCCAGGGTCCTGGGATCGAGCCCCACATCGGGCTCCCTGCTCCGCGGGAAGCCTGCTTCTCCCTCTGCCTCTGCCCCTGCTTGTGTTCCCTCTCTCACTGTCTCTCTCTGTCAAATAAATAAATAAAATCTTAAAAAAAAAAAAGGCATGGGAGCACCTTCATTGTTTCTGGCTGGCAAAGCTGGAGGATTTTGATCTGTACTTCGTTTGTTGACTGATCGAACTACCTTATTTATCCTCAGCAGCACTTAGACACTGGTTTCTTTTGAATTTCATACAGTTAGCTTAATATGACATGATTTTGTAACATGAGAACAAACCCAGCAGCAAATCAAACATCACACAGGCCATTGGCACCTGGGATTTCCGGTTAAGGGGCTTGCAGCAGGGGCTCTCCGTGCGGAAGGCTGGGAAACAGCACAGGCCAGAAGGAGGGAGGGCTGGATGTGGAAGGCAGCCAAAGCCAGAGAAACTTGAGTTGCTGGCTTCCTTCCGCTGTGGTGAATCAGTGAGTGCCTGCCCCTGGGACTTGTAGTTCTGTAAGCTTCCCGGAGGCTCACAGTTGTAGCAGATAATATTAGGCAGGTGTGTGCACCTGTGGGAATCACATTATATGCGTCTGTATGGTTAACCCTCTTGTCTTCGTGTCTTTTAGGCTCTGACTGCTCTTGAATCCTTGACATCAAGTAAGCAGTATGTTGAATACCAGGATCAGGTATCACAAGCTGCACAATTTATAAAGCATCCTGGCCGTTGCCTCCAAGATGGGAAAAGCTTCCTGGCTCTTCTTGTTAACTGTCTCTATCCAGAAGTGCATTATTTGGACAACATACGATAGTAACACTGAGTATCTCAAGAAACCCTGTTGCTGTTTATGTTTACATTTACCTTTGCTGTTGCACAAGTAACTTCGCTCAGTCTCACTGCAGAGCTCAGTTTGGCCAATGAGTTTGTTGACTGCAATGCAAGTCGGGAGGCACTAGATAATTGTTTTGCGCGTGCGTGCGCGCGCGTGTGTGTGTGTGTGTGTGTGTGTGTGTGTGCGCATGCGTGCTTGAAACTTCCTGGGGCTTTTTATTTTTTATGTTCGCCCGACAGGAGAAACTTAATGAGTCCCCACTTGGGCACAGAACCACTCTCAGCTGCTGGATCCCCAGTCACCTCACAGGACCCCGCACGGGGCTCTTCTGTGTCTCCATTTCTGTCTTCTCTATTTTACTTAAATCTCAAGACTGCTGTGCCAGATCTAACCACTTTGGGAGTCATGTAGAACCCTCACTTTTGAACCCCATTTGTGTTCTTTCAAGGTAAAAAAAGCTTAGAAAATTTCTGCATTTCTCACAGGTGGGGAAATACACCAACTTAAAAATATCACTTCCCTCAGAATGGAGATAAGAATGCTGAATTAAAGTGAGTCATTGTCTAAAATGGGGCCACTTGATCCTGATTATAGTGGACAGCAGAGATGGTGACAAGTCCGTTTCCATCAGCTGTCCTTGTGGAGAAGGAGACATCCCTGTCAACCGAGGTGGTACAATGGTGGCGTGTTTTGTGTGACCCCCATGGTGGAGAGTGTGGTCACTGTAGACATAATCCCCGCAAGCCCACCCTGGCCCATTTCCTCACTCACGTCACTTCCTCCGTCCCTGTAGACATCAGAGTTCGCAACTCTTGTTAGACACCAGGCTTGAAATCGGAAGACCTTGCTGTCTAGAAAGAGACAGAGTCTGAGAACTTGATGCTGCGTCCGTGTGTGTTTCTTCATTCCACATGTAAAGTCAGATGAAGTTAGCACACCTGCTGAAGCACTTGTCCATGCAAACTTGGCTTTTCCCAGTAGCCCTGTGCCTTTTGTTGTTGGTAACAGTTCACTCATTACCAACGCCTTTCTGTAGTGTGGCCTTGTTCTGTCGCCAGCTTCTTGCTCTCATCATCCCCCCCCCCGGAATGAACAGTTTTACTTTTGTCTTCCTAATTCTCTTGGCTCAGAATTGGTTTTGTTTGTTCAGCTTGCATAATATGTCTTCTGTTCATGGGTTACTTATAACTCAAGGGTATTTACCTAAAAATATTTGAACTGAGAGCCCTTAGCAGGGGGTAGGGATCTAGGTTGATGGAGTGATAATCTCTTTTTCAGATATCCCATGTAGTACTTCCCCCAACATGTGGAAGTGTGCAGGAGCTGTTCTTCATTTCAAACTTCTCTAGTTGGACAGAACACTTCTGCCTCACAGAGCTCATCCCCGTGCACCCTCCAAGTTTGTGTAGGTCACGAGGTGTCCATCTCAGAGGGGCATGTCACAAGCTAGCCTGGGTTTTGCTTCTCTCCACTTGCAACATCTGGCAGCTTCCCTGTGCTGTGTAAGAAAGTGTTAGAAGCTGTGAGCAGTTCGGTGGCTGATATGGCAACAAAGATCTTATGACAGGAGGGGTTTTGTGTGCTCTTTTCTCTGAGGAAGCTGTAATTGGTATCCTAGAATGTGAAACTTTTTGAGTGACAGTATGTACATTTTAAAGAAAATTATGATTATTAATTTTCGAAGGTTTGTAATATAATGTGTTTGGTCTGTAAAAAATCATAAAAAATAAAATCAACCTTTGGTTGTAGCCGGCAAGAATACAAATTTTAGGGATCTCACACTATCTTGTCAAGTATTTCAGTTAAAGTCGATGCAGGCTTTTATGCCTGATGTCCTCTATTTTATTTGACACTGGAACTTGATTATCAGAGAGGGTCAGTGAAAGTGCTTCCTCTCTAGCTCCTCGGGCTTAGCAGCAGTGGAAGCTTGGCTCACCGCGTAGCCTCCTCTGAGCGGCTCTGGGCCAAGAAAGCGCTTTAAAGACAATGAGATGGTTCAGAAGGTGGCAACGCTGCTGCAGCCTCCTGGGGCGGAATAGACCGGCCTCCCCCTTGGCTTTCAGGAGTAACGCGCCTTTGGTGCCGAAAGTAGTCGGCCTCCGGAGCCCGCAGGGCTGGTTTCGGAGACCGTTATCCGTGCAGTGCACGGCTGTCCGGATCCAGCCGGCCCCAGGCCGCCCGCTCCAAGCAGTGCTGGAGGCCCGCTGGCCCACACCTGCCCACACCTGCTCTGCACCTGCCACGGGCGGCACCTGCTTCCCACAGGGATGTCTGGCAGCTTCCTGCCCGATGAGCACCTCCCCTGCTTCGGCGCCCCCCCCAACCCCGTCTCCCCCAACTCTGCAGCACACGGAGCTCGGTCCGAGAGGCACCCTCCATCTCCCTCTCCAGGCTCCCGTGCCTGTGCCAAGTGAACACGGCGGGAAGCTGGGAGGCGCAGAGGCTGAGGACAGGAGGTGGTGCTGACATGTGTGCCTAGCCTGATGGAGGAGCTGGGACCCACCCGGCATGTTCCTGAAGCTCCTGGGCACGCAGAGAACCTCATGATCTCTGGGGCTCAGTCACATCTGCTTCCTGGGGTTGCGGGAGTCGCTCAGTTCTGAGGTGGGGGCAGGCCTACCCAGAAAATGCAAACCCCCAGAGTAGCCTAAGCTCACTTTAACCAAGTGCCAACCCCGTTCCTCCCGGTCGGTTACTAAAGTCAGTGTGTCCACATTGTGCAAGGTAGAGTGTTCATGCCCTTTCTTCCTTTTGAATGAAGGTGATACACAGTTTTCTACTGGGTTTTTAATACTAGGCTTAATGATTTCTTCTGGAGCAGGAAGGAAATGCTGTAGAATCGTGACTAAAGTCAGCAGGACATTAAAGCTCATCTGGTTCCACTTCTCATTCATCAGGGATCCCCAGCTCTGCTCTAACAGCCTCCCCTGCTGACCCCCTCCTGCCTCTCCTTTGCCCCTCCCCGGCAGCCCCCAGGCCGGTAGTCCTGCCCCTCGTGGGCAAGCCCTGGTGGCCAGTGACCAGGTCTCTTTGTAGTTCTACTTTATGTTCCACCAAAGCTGGCCTGATAACATCGGGAACGGTTTGGCAGGAGCAGGCCAGGCCGGGGCTGCTTTCCTACTCCTCGGACAAATCTTCCAACATTCCCAGACCTCCTCACACCTCTGGCCCCACCCGTCCACCTCTTAGTCTTCAGGCTAAATAAATGCTCAGTGCCTTCAGCTGGCCGTCTTCCACCCAACGTCTAACAAGGCTGCTCTTTGGGAAAAGTGCCCACATTAGCCCATGGAGACTCCAAAGGGGCCGTGTCCACGAGTAGCAGGGCCAGGACTCGGGAGACAGATGAGGCTCCAAGGGCGCAAACTGGACGCGGCACACACCTGCAGGTATCTGGAGTGTGCTTCCTTCCCTTCCGTGCCCTCCGCCTGGTCCCTGCCCTGGGGGTCAGGCACCACAGCGAGGACCCAGCAGCCACGTCCACTGCCCAGAACCCGTGGACAGCATCGGCTCTCAGCAGCTGTGCCCCGTGGTTGGCACATTTAGTTAGTGGTGGATTCAAACCCCAGACCTTGGTTTAACGTCGTTTCCTTCCAAAGACTGGTCTCACCTGTTGGCATGATGAGCTTATAATAAGGCTTCGCACGTATCTTTTAAAACTGCTCTTCACGGGGCGCCTGGGTGGCTCAGTCGTTAAGCGTCTGCCTTCGGTTCAGGTCATGATCCCAGCCCACGCATGGGGCTCCCTGCTCCGCGGGAGCCTGCATCTCCCACTCCCCCTGCTTGTGTTCCCTCTCTCGCTGTCTCTCTCTGTCAAATAAATAAAATCTTTAAAAAAAAATAAAACTTCATTTTGGACCAACTTTATGGCTTATTTTGAGGTAGTAGCTGAATTTTTTTCTGCTCAGTTAACTTCTTCTTATTAAACAAAATGGAGAGTATAATGTTGGAAACAAACATGTTGCCTTCTTTATTTTTAAGTATCCTCGTACTGATCTTCCGTTTGAATCTGGGTTGAGCTGGATAAAGTTCTTGGCTTACAGCCAGGTGCTCATACTGACCTTGTTCTGGTCTGTGGTGATCTTCACACTTAATAGAGCCACCAAGTGTCCTGTAGAAGCTATAGTTGATGCTTCCTCTAGTCCGGATAGGTTCCTGATTTCTGATGACAATAACTTGAAAAATAAAACTACTGACCCTGTTTTGGGGTAATGAGATCACTTAAGGAATGAATGTTGTTTATTATAACTTTTATTTTTGAATGTACAGATGTAATATGTCTGAGCACTGAAGGTTACAATTCATTTTTCTTTCAATGGCTTAAAATCACTTATGGGGCAACAAGTACTTCCTAAGTGTATTTAACCCTTTCCTTCCCACATGTCTAGTGTGGCCTTACCACAACTTATTTGTTCATTAAATGTGCAATATTCACTTCTTATTCATTGTTCAGCATTTTACATGCTTGTACAAAGGATGAGTTTTTATGTAATGATGAGAAGCAGGGAGAAATGAGAATTGGTTTAAGTAAAATTCTGCAAATAAACCAGATTCAAATTTCACTTACATGTGATGGACATGTCTCATTTTTTGGCAAGTTGGTTGGCAGGTCTTTTCATCCAGAAATCACACTCAGAGGGTTCTCCCACCGCCCCTGCGGCGGGTCGCAGCAGCTCGGGCGGCGGGAGGAGCGATAGCGGCCAGGCAGCCCAGCTTCGCGAAGGGTCTCAGCGCGCCGCGGCCCGCAGGCACCCGGCACGCGCCCGCCCCGCCGCCACGATGCCCAAGAGGAAGGTCAGCTCCGCCAGCTCCGCCGAGGGGGCGTCGAAGGAGGAGCCCAAGAGGAGTTCGGCGAGGTTGTCAGCTAAACCTGCTCCTGCAAAAGTGGAAGCCAAAAAAGGCGGCAGGAAACGATAAATCTTCAGACAAAAAAGTGCAAACAAAGGGGAAAAGGGGAGCAAAGGGGAAACAGGCTGAAGTGGCTAACCAAGAAACGAAAGAAGACTTACCTGCAGAAAATGGAGAAACTAAAAATGAGGAGAGTCCAGCCTCCGATGAAGCAGGAGAGAAAGAAGCCAAGTCTGATTAATACCATAAACCATGTCTTATCAGTGGTCCCTGTCGCCCTTCTTGTAGAATCCAGAGGAATATTTTTATCAACTATTTTGTAAATGCAAGTTTTTTAGTAGCTCTAGAAACATTTTTAAGAAGGAGGGAATCCCACCTCATCCCATTTTTAAAGTGTAAATGCTTTTTTTTAAGAGGTGAAATCATTTGCTGGTTGTTTATTTTTTGGTACAACCAGGAAATAGTGGGATATTGAATGTGGGAGGCTTTGCTTGGGTGTCAGCTCGACATTCTATAGCTGGGGTAGTTTTTATATCCTATAATACCAAGCATACTAAACGGCAGTTTGGAGTCGGTCGTGCATTTACTATGTCTTGAATATTTTAAATCACTTCTATTCCCATGTTGTTTTTGGTAGAATTGTTTCCTAAAGAAAACCACTCCTAGATCTTGGCTCTCCCGGTCAGAGTTCTTGTGCACTCTGTAACATCTTGGGCGTGGTAGTCCGGTTTTCCTAGTAACTCTGTTAATGTGCTGTGCAAGATTGAGAATTTGAGTATGTAGTATATATGATATTAAATTGTGAATTAATGGGACTTAACAATGTAACAGTGTATCAGCATTTGAAGATCTTGGTACTTGGTATACTGTTAAGGAAAATTTGCCTCCAAATTTTAAGCTGGAAGGTCACTGGAATAACATTTAGAAAAGAATCACAACTACAGGGTTTTTTTAGATTTTCGGTACATATGTTAAGAATTGTGTACAAATTGAAACGTCCGTACTGATCCTCAAAACAACCAATAAAAAATTAAGAATTTTGTGAAACACATAAAAAAAAATCACACTAAGAAAAAGGTGAAATTAGAAAGCTGGTAGTGGGTAGAATCTATATATTGTAACAAGTCACCACACTGCACACAAGGCCTTGAGTTTCAAAGAGAATTTAATGCTTGGGGGTTTAAGGGCCAGCATAGACAGGAGGCCCCCCCTGGTGATCCCGGAGTTCAGGAGAGCCCTGGGAGTCTGTGAGGTGATTGTGACCTGAGGAGGAGGAGGGACCGGAAGCTGCAGGAAGGCTCCACCGCCGGAGTTGGTGGGTGGGGGTGGGGCACCTCGGAACCTGAGCTCTTTCTTACTATTCGTTTTCATTAACATTTGTAAGACACATCTTGAATGGGCCAAAGTATGGTGGGAGAGTCTGCACTTTTGGGAGTAACATCAATTTGGAATTTCCCCTGGATGGAAGCACATCCAGATGGAACCACAGGATTAAGGGATTGGAAAGTGGATTAGAGGCCAGCTGTGCCACCTCCTTGTAGTGTAGGAATCCGGTTACCTGTCTCTGGATGAGCGGGCTTTCTTGCTGGGCCGGAAGTGGTCCCTGGCACTGTGAGGCAATCCAGAATAGAGAAGGTCTTCATCTTCCTCTGAAAACTCCTCTTCTGAAGACAGTCCTCTTCCCTCTTGGTCGTCGTTAGCCAAACCCTTGTAGGAAACAGCCCTGCATTCCCTGGTCTGTTGGTCAGAGTGACCAACATGGCCTCTCACCTGGACGCCATATTTTAATATCGCCTAAATTTGTGGCTTAGACCAGATTTACCCTGGACTCTCTCAGCCTGCCCAGGCTGACCTGCTTCCTGCCTTGTCCTTCTTAATCAACCTTCCTTAAGGCCCCTCTGCCTACCTTCCCTTTCCTTCCCCCTCCTTCCCACTCTTACCCTCCCCCACCCACGCCGCCTCCTCCTCCTCTGTTGGAGGTATGGAGGTGAGTGTCTGGGCAATCTGCTCTGGGGACCCTTTGAGGTCACTTGCACACAGGACTTGGAGATGATTATGGAAGACAAAGGTCTGGGGTCCAAACCCAGGGAAACCCAGAGAGTTCCAATCCCAAGTAATTCTATATCCTTATACTGGCAGATCATGTTTTTCTCCCTTTAGTTCATAAAACAGGACACAGAGGAAGGGGCACAGGAGAGGAGGAGAGCCTGGGAAAGAGGAGGCGGCACATGGATGTGGAAGGAGCTGGGACGGGGCCACTTTCCTCCTGGAGATTCTCCCTTCATTGTAAATGAGGATAATTGCAGCCCTTCTTGTTCCCTGGCTTTATAGAGAGAACTCCCTGAGGTCACAGAGGTGGAGGCACTCAGGAAATGTCAGGGGCTGTTGTTGGGGGCGGGGGACCAGTATCACTGACCTAAGTGCCCAGGGCTGGCGGTGGGACAAAGCCTGGGACCCCTGACTCTAGGTCTCTAAGGTCCCACTGGCCTGAGGCCCTATGAGCAGTGGGGTCCCCCCCGCCCCGGCTCTCCCATCCAGGCTAGCAAGGGGGCTGCATGTGAAAATTCAGCCCCACTGTGGGTCACTTCTGTCCCCAGGCAGGGCCTATCTTCAGTGTAGATTATCTCACGGAGACACATCTTGATCTAAAAGGTTAGCTCCTCAAGGGCAGGGACAGTGTGTTGGGCTCTTGGTGGATCTGGGTGGGCACCTGAGGCCATTGTCATCTCTTCCTCCCGCTGCCCATCCCTGGGGGCAGTTGGTGGGAGGCAGGGGAGGGCAGTCTCCGGGCTGTCAGAAGCCCCTCTAGGGACTAATGGGCTCACGTTCCCAGAGCACTGTAGAGAGGAAGGGAAGGCTCTAGCTGTGTGCCCTAGGCCACACTGGGGAATCCGGTCTTGAAAATGCCAAGTCTCCTGGGTCTCTTATCTCTGCAACTTCTTCGGGGCCGGGGACCATGTGCTGACTGCGCCTGTCGCCCGTGGCTCTGGTCCTTGCTTGCCATGACAGAGCCCCTGTGCTCTTAGATGGTCTGGTTGGGGAGGACGGTGGCTCTGCTCCACGGAGACCTCCCAGTGGCAGCTCCAGGCTCCCAGGGGTCTGGTGATGGCCAAGTGCACCCCCCCACCCTCCCCTTCTGCTCCTGGAGCAGCTGCTTTCTCTGGAGACCAAGCAGGAGGCTACCTGTGCCCTGTGAGCAAACTGGTAGAGGGAGTGCCAGAGGGAGCCTCTGCTGTCCCTCCTCAGGGTGCTCCCACGGCCCATCACCATGTGTGAAGCCACTCCGTCAGAGGCGAATTTCTTTGAGGAATGCCGCTTCTGCAGTTTCTGGAAGACCTACTTCACATTGCACACACCACAGGAAGGAACACTGGCTGGTTAGCTCGCTCCCTTGTAAGTTGCGCCCCAGCCAGAGGGAGTCTCAGACTCTAGCTTGCTTAAGAATTGCCTGGAGTCAACTGGGCCCTGGCTAGAGGCAACAAGCTAAAAAAACCATTTTGAGAACTGGGTAAATACGAATGTGGGCTGTAAGATGGTATTGTTCAATTATTGTTAATTTTCTCGAGTGTGATAATGGCATTGAAGTTATAGGGGAGCATGCTCTTGTTCTCTGGAGATGAAGCTGACGTATTTAGAGGTGAAGTACTGTGGTGTCTTGAACGGTTTTCTCTTGAATAGTTCAGCCAAACAGACATGCATGTGCACGCTTGCACACACACGTGCATGGGCACATTAGCAAATATGGCAAATATGGCAAAATGGTAGTAACTGTTGAATGTAGGTGGTGGGTTTCTGGATGATCATCTTTTTCAGCTGTGTGTGTGTGCATGCTGGAAAATGATCACAATACAAAGTTACGGGCAAAATCACGTGAGCATTTGTTTAAAATTCCAGCGCCCACCCTCAGAGCCCACTTTTAGGAGGCCCAGGTGGCACTCAGAATGGGGATGTGAGCAAGCTCCCCAGGTGCTCCTGACACAGGTGACCCTCAGAAACCACCGCAGAAACACTGCTCTGAGAGCCCAGGGTGTCAAGATGGAAAGACCAGCCCAAGCGCGTGGTGCGTGTGGGGCAGGTGCAGTGCCAGGCTGGGGAAAGCATCCTGCTGGGCAGTACAGGGAGTCAGCACCATGCTGGGCCGCTTGGGTGCCCGGCTCCCTTCTGCTTCTCACCCCTGTTGGGGGCAGCACTGGCCACCGTGTGGGAGACTCCTCTCGCTGCAGCCCCAGCTCCGGCCGCCGTGCCTCTCTCTGTGCTCATGTTCCAGCAACTTTCAGCTGCTTCAACATCATGCTGTGTCCGACCTCCTGGCCTTTGCCCAGACTGTCCTTTCTGCTTAGAATCACCTTTGTTCTTAACCTTCCAATTTCCATCCTCCCCCATCACACGTACCATCTCCAGGTCCCCTTCTCCAGGAAGCCTTCCCAAGACTGGGTCAGTGATCCCTTCTGTGTGCTCCCACAGCACCTTGATTTTCCACTTACTGGTCCGTGGCTCGCTAACGTGAGAAATCCTGGAGTCTTACTGTGGAGCCCGCAGGGCTGTTGCCCGGGCTTTTGGGTTTCCTCACTCCAGGTGGTGGCAGGTTTCACTGCCCGGGCCTTGAGGGTGAGTGGGGCAGGTGGCCAGTCCTGCTCTCAAGTGGGAGACCCTCTAGCGCTTTCTTTTTATCTCCAACCCAATGATCCACAGCAAGAGATGCTGGATCCATGGGAGCCTGGGATCCCGCCAGCCCGTGATGGGCACGTACCTTCGGTGAGAATAAACCCTGTTTTCAGCCACTGTGATTCGGGTGTTTGTTGGTTAGCACAGCACAACCGAGCCCAGACTGACTGATAGACAGCCCTTACTCATTTCCATACACGCGCCTGGCCCAATTCCTCGCACAAAACAGACCCTTAAGAAGTAACTGCTGTCACAGTTTTTCTTGGCTGCAAAACAGGCCTCAAAGTCCATGCAGATGTTTCAAGATGCACCACCCCCGTGTCCCTGGCTTCTTCGCTGGTGATACAGGACCCTCCATGCAGATGCCCACGGTATCCTCATACAAGGAGGTGCAAATGCTGACGCATTTTTGGCAGTTCAGACTCCTGGATGGATCCCAAGTTAACCATGGGCTGCTGACACCCACAGGCCCTGGCGAAGGCTCTGGTGAACAAGGGCACCTCGCCACCCACTGCCCTGCTTATTAACTTGTGAAGATCCATCCCCTTCGGGCCACCTCCCCAGAAGAGCATGAGCCAGGGCCCCTCCCCACTCTGGGTTACCAGCCTAGCTTTGGGAAAAGCTCTGAGGAAAAGTTTGTCCCCATCACCTCTTCAGTCCCCTAGCTCTGTGGCCCTTTCCTCTTGCCAGCTTGCCCGGGTCTCAAGCACACCTGTTCCCCCCTCTCCTGACCCCAGGGACTGCGGAAGCTAAAATGCATACGCTTGCATTAACGTGTGAATGTGGAAGGCAGCACCCCACAAAGTCAGCCTGAGAGGCCTCGGGCAAATGCGGTGAAATTGCTGGTGCTTTTGGACCTCGTGTCCGGGGAAGGTGCGGGTCATAGGGAGATGTCGCAGCTGCAGCTGCCTTATCCACGGGCCCTGCAGTCCAGACTGGCCCCAACCTCTCAGCGTTGGGTCCTTGAGGGCAGTGGATCCCAGATACAGGAGACAATGGGTTCCCAGGGGGTCCCAGCTCAAGGAGCGCAGAGCAGCCGATGGCAAAGAGGTGGGCAGAGGGTGGGGGCAGTCACAGAGGAGACCCGGGAGGCAGGGGGAGCAGGCTTCTCCTCACTGCTGAGTGGATGTTCCTGGGACCACAGGTTTACGTAGCCTCAGAAGCCCGGGCCCCAGGGTGGGTCTCTGGAATCCTCATTCTCAGCCAGGCTGGTGTGGGGGCCCCACTTGTCCAAGAACTCTCTGCACGTCCCAGGGGGGCCTGCAAGGAGGAGCCTGTGACCCCCCCATCTGTAATCTGTACATGGCTGTGTACTTCCCAAAGTCCCTTCATTCCATTATTTCCTCAGATCTTGACATGCCGAGTAGCCAGGAGGGAGGAATACTATTGTCCACGCTCACAAGTAGCTGAACTGAGACCCAGAGAGGTGAAAAAAGTGCCCTGGTCCCCACAGCGAGTCCGAGCCTGGGAGACCCTCTGACCAGTGTCCTGCCTGTTCTACTATGACATTCTATGTAGGAAAGGACGAGAGTTTGTCCGTGAGTTTCATGCTGGAGCTTTGCACGCATGTGCACGTACACACACACACACACACACACACACACACACACTCAAAATGCTGGTCCCACTGACATAAATATCCTGGGCCTCTGGGACAGACATCCTTGTAGGAGACCACTGAGCCTTTGTGAGCGGGGTCTTGACACCCTTTGTGTGAGGTCACCCAGCCAGGGGCTGCCCACGTGGCTGGGAGCCATGAAGGGCCGTCCCAGCCAAGCCTGGCCTTGGCCTCTGCTCTTCATGGGGTACAAGTGGATGCCAGTGGCCAAGGGGCTCCTCATGGTATACATGTGGCCGCTGGTGGGTCCCGAGGGCTCATCTGGCTCAAATTCTCATAGTTGGACTCCTGAACCTGGGGCCTGTGGACAGGAGAAAGTGCATTGACCACCCAATACACAAGTGGGGCGCCGCCAATTGCCCACACTATGCCCCAGCCACGGGCAGGAAGGAGAGTGGAAACGGGAGCCCGGCCTAGACCCAGCAGAGCGTGGGGACTAACTAAGGTTGGAGAAAGGACAGCGGACCACAGCGTCTGCAGAGCAGGGAGGAGGCTACCATGCAGGACGGCCTCCCAGACCCCAGAGGCACTATGTTCTGGAAGGGATCTCGTCGGTGGCATCAACAACCGTCTTGTGCCTGGTGCCCCCCACACTGATCTCCCCAGGCGTGGCCCCCTGAGCTCTAGCTGCTCTCCTGACTTCTCCCGCGGGCATCTCAGACCTATGTGTGAGCGCTTGCACCCCCTCCTCCCTGTCTTCATCTCAGTCAGTGGCACCCAGGGTTACAGCGCCGAAGCTGGGCACCCTGGCTGCCTCCCTCACTCGTGCTGCCCACCTGGCCCCCTGGTCAGCCCTGCCTTCTGTCTGCACCGCCTCTCCACCTCCACCCAGCCGCAGCCTTGGCCAGCAGCCTCCTCGGAAGGCTCCTGGCCCCCAGTCTTGTTTGGGTGGGGCCCCCCCGGGTGCTTCCCATCGCCACTCAGTGACTGCCCATTGGCCCCTTCCCGGGTCTCCCCTGAGCCTGTGACCTGCCCAGCGGCCGCCTCCCTCCCTGGGGCTCTGCTGCGTGGCCCTGTCCATTTCCTTCACAGCTTGTACTTCAGAATCGAAGATGATCTTGTTCACGTGTTTATTAAATTCTCCACATTAAAATGTGAGTTTTCTGAAGTTGGGGAATTTTGCTGTAGCGTTAGCGCCCAACACGGTGTCCGGTACATAGCAGGTACTCAATATGTATCTGACCCCTCAGCTTTCTGATTTAGGTGACTCGGTGTGCTAGTAAATTAGCAAAGCAGAGGGACATTGCACGGGTTTTCAAAAACGGGGATGGCTGAACAGGCAGCTAGAGAGAGGGGCCTGGGCTGGTAATATGGCTTTTCCAGCCCTCAGGGCACAGGGAGAGACCAAGTTATGGGAACGCCTGGGCTTGTCCAATAGGCCCTGAAAGACTGTGTTTGGCCTCCCCACTCCCCAGCATCCCAGGCACCCTGCCCAGGGTCAGTGAATTGTATTCTTTCTTCCACGCAGACCTTCACTTGAACAGACACTGAGAGAGAAGGAGAGCCTGGACTGCAGGGTCGGCACGTCCTAGCTTAAACCCTCTGAACCTCTAATGGCATTTTGTTTGAGAAGCCTTCAGCTCTGGGGGAGAATGAGCGCCCCGAGCTGGCTTTTGTTTGAGTCTGCCTATTCTAGAATGCTGGGGAGCCCGAGAGGAAACACAGCCTCTAGGAATCACATCTAGGTGCGGACATAAGACAGAAAAATGACACTTTGGCACCAGGATACCAGGCAGGTCTGGGAGAGATGCCAGTGTGAGGCCCAGACTGTGAATGCTGAAGGAGGGGTGGGTGAGGAGAGCAGGTCAGCGTGGCCTGGTCTGGCCAAGAAGGACTTGGGAGACTGAAGAGCAGGGCTTTGGAAGGCTGTAGGGAAGGTCGAAACGCTGGTCGAGGCCCAGACCCCAGCCCTGCCCCTTTGCCTGGTCTTTCTCCTTATGCTACAAGCCCCGGGAACTCTGTGCCTTGGCCAGTGGGGACTTAGACTGGGGTGGGTGAAGGCAGGGTACTCACCGTGGTGGGGTGTCCTGGGCAACTGGGTGCTCTGTATGAGGGACAGAGAGAGAGAGAGAGGCATGAGTCTCCATGGTAGCCTCAGGTGACAGGCCCTGCTGTCCACCCCACCCCACTGTGGAAAGTGGTCTGAAGGGACATGCGACAAACACTAGCTAGCCGGGCATGAAGTGGCCTTAGAGATGACCAGGAGTTAACGATGAGAAGCATAGAGGGAGCAGACGCCCGGCAGAAAACCCCGCCTTTCTCAGGACCATGGCGCCCAGAACGTTTGGTGGGTCTGAAGAACCGGCAAGGAAAGACAGCAATAGCCAGGGCAACCGTGACAAATTCTGGATTTCGTCCCAAGACGATGTGAGGCGGGGGCTACTGACCTGGATGGTCCGAGAGGCTCTGGGAAGCCCCTGTCTGGCACAAGCCAATTTCCCATCCAGCTCAGCAAGAGCAATGAGGGGCGAACGGCAGGTCCGGAGGACACCCTGCTAGCCCACATTTCCGCACCTGTCTTTCCCTCTGCTGGGAATACCATCAGCTCCTTGCTTCAGTTCCTGATCTAGCTGTCCCCTTACTCGTAAAGCCTTCCCTCCTGGCCTGTCCGGACGTCCCACCAAGGTGAGGCACGCTACACTCTGGGCCTCTCTGGTACCCGGGCTCCGGGACAGCCCTTCTCCCTGCAGACTGCAATTATTTGCTTACTCCTCAGCACCCCATTCGATGGCAGGTCTTACTCATCTCTGTCTTCCGGGCACCTACACAGCACACAGTAGGTCCTCAAGATGCTTACTGTAACACAACGGAATGGGGCTGTTTGGAAGGCCTATGTGTGGTCAGAATCCTCGGGGAGGAGTCATTTATGGGGTATGGGCGAAGGGTGGGAGTTACATTTTTGGGGTCTCTGTCTCTAGGCTCCAGGCAAGTTCCTTCACTTCTCTGTCCTCAGCTTCCTTAAAATGGGCTTCCTGCTCGTTCCCCGCTCCTGGGCTCTACGCAGGGAGAGGAAAGCGAGATGAGGCACAGGTGCGGAAAGCGTGCAGGGGCTGAGTCATGCCAGGCGGTCGGCCAGTCGGTCTTTCCTGGGAGAGAGCCCCCGCCCGGCCCCTCGCCCCCACCCTGGCCCGGGGTGCACCCACCTAGGCGGCGGCGGGCGGCGGCGCGGGCGGCCAGAATGCCGAGCAGCAGTAACGCCTTGAGGCCGAGCGCGCCGAGCGGGAGGGCGAGCGCCGGGGCCCCGGAGGCGCCGTGGAATCGGAACAAGTAGACGCTGGCCTCCGCGCGGCCCAGACTGTTGGAGGCCGTGCACGTGTAGCGGCCGTCGTGGGCCAGCGCGGGCAGCTCGGCGGTCACCTGGTGGCCGTGACCCTCACCCGGGGCCGGCACGGCGGCCGAGCCGTTGCCCAGGGCCGGGCCGGACCAGTCGAGGGCGGGCGGCGGCTCCCCCTCGGCCGTGCAGAGCGCGCGGAAGGCGTGCGCCGGCCCGGGCAGCACCGAGAGGTTGACGATCCTCGGGGCGGCTGCGGGCGGCGGCCAGGGCGTCGGGGGGAGAAAGAAAACTGTGGTCAGAGCAGTGGCGGGCAAGGGCAAGGGGGGGGACCCCCTCCCAGTTCTTTTTAGTCACCAAGAGATTTGGGGGCGGGGGGCGCGGAGAGGAGGGAGTAGGCGCTCTAGCGTCACGGTGCCTGGGACCCCATAGAGATGTGGCCTTGGGCAAGCTATTCTGAAGCTCCGTGCCTCAGTTTCTTCATGCGTAAAATGGGAATCATTTACCTTATGGGGTCGTTGAGAAGATTTGGCAAGTTAATACATGTGGGGTGCTTGGATTCGGGCCTGGCCCATAGCAAATGCTCACTCAACGGTCATTACCGTTGCTGGAGCTCAGGGCTGGGGACGGTCTGCCGGTATGATTTCAAGGGCACTTCCCACTCGCAGACAGCCTCACCAAGGTCTAGAGTTGAATGCGTGGGTCTGCGGCAGGGCGGCGCGAGGGCCCCGGGTTAGAAACTGACATGCACTCGGAGAGGCGGCCCAGCCAGCCCAAGGGCATATGGGAAGTTCTTGGCAGAGCCAGACTGGAACCCTTGAACGGGATCCTCACAGCAGGCAGGCCTAGGATTTTTAAAAGCTCCCCAGCTAATTCCAGTGCGCAGCCAGGGTTGAGAACCTCTGCTCTAGGGACCGGGGACCCTGGTTCCCACTTCTTTAGGGTCTAGCAAAGTACTGCGCACTTGGCGGGCTCCCGGGGCACCTCCCCAGGGGGCTGCGGGGGCCCTTCAGTGCACAGAGCGCACATTCCTTCGCAGCCTTGCCATTACTGTTCAACTCGTGTCCCTCCCCCCTAGACTGAGAGCTCCTGGGGCCATTCACCAACTTCCCCCCACCTCGCCCCCACGAGCTTCATTCCGATGCCCACTCCCGGGCACCGCTCAGCCCTTCTCGGGGCCAGCATTATGCATTTTTAACAAATTCCCGGGCGGCCCGCGTCCATCGCCAGGTGTGCGGCCCCTGCCCTAGAGAAAGGCGCCGTGTATCGCCCCCCTGGGGACGCGGCGGGCCGGGGGTAAGGGCGCCGCGCTCACCGGTCACGCGGAGCCGGACGCCGTGGCGGCTCTCGTAGCGGTCGTGGACGTCGCCGGCGAACTCGACGCGGCAGAAGTAGCGGCCGTCGTCGGCCAGGGCGAGGCGCTCGACGCGCAGCGACAGGTCGTTGCGGCGCGGGTTGCCCAGCAGCCGGAAGCGGCCGTGCAGGCTCAGCGCCGTCTGGCAGAGCTCGCTGCCCCGCGCCGCCGCGCACCGGAACACCTGCGGGCCCGCGTAGGCCTCGCCCGCGCGCCAGATGGCCGTGAGCGGCCCGTCGTAGTGGCGGTGTGGGTGCGTGAAGGTGCAGGGCAGCACGGCCGCCTCGCCCGCCGCTGCGCTCACCTCGGCCGGCACCTGCATGGACCAGCGCTGCGCCGGCGCACCTACGGGCGGCCGGGAGCGTCAGCGGACGCTGGGGTGGGGGGACCCCTCGCCGGGGAGCCTGCAACCCGGAGGACTCAGGGAGCGCCCCGCGGAGGGGGGCGCTGGAAACCCCAGGATTTCAGGAAGCGTCTCCCTCGTGGGGGCCCAGAAACCCACTCCGTGACTTGAGAGGCATCTCTCGGGATCTTGATTCCCATGACTCTCGAGGTGCCTGGACCCTCCCTGCCTCGTTCGGGGAGATCCCACCTCACCTACAGGCCCACTGACCCCATACTCTTTCCCACCACCTGCCCTGCTGCAGAAAAGCCTCGGGATCCGTGGTTACCATACAGCCCCAAGCCCCCCACGACGGTGAAAATAAAAACACTTACTGTGCACCTCTGTGTTGACCAAGTTCCCAGTAGTATCTCTTTTGGTTCTTGCAGATGAACCTAGATGGAAGCACAGTTATCCGTGGGTTACATGTAATAAACGGAGGCACAGAGAAGTTGTGTAATTAGGTAAGTCACACAGCTAGAAAGAGGCACAGGCAGCATTCAGACTCAGGACTGCCTGACTCCACAGCCAACAGTCTAGTGCACTAAAGGCATGGAAGCTTGGGGCTCATCCAAGGAGACCAACACTCCCATTTACAGAGAGGAAATAGGCCTCAGCAAGGGGTGGTAGGTTTTGAACTTAATGTGTGGAGCTGGTAGACGAGGTTCCTTTAGAATCCAGGTCAACCCAAAGGGGCGTCCCAAAAGCCAGATAAGGAGCTGAGAGAGCACGACCAGTAGAGCTTCGTGCTGTCTTCTTGCTCTGGGCCTAGTTGCCTCACCTGCTGTGCTGTGAGCCTCTGAAGTATGGTTGAGCTCACGTCTGGGAGCTGTGCTGGGCCTCCAGCTCAAAGATGGCGGCAGAGCCCCTGCCCCTGTTGTTGCATGCGGGCCCTGCTTTGGGGAGTGGGCGAGCAGGTGGGCGGTTGGGTGTTGGAGCTGGGCCTGGGAGGATCAGGCCAGGGGTGGTGTCTCCCTGAGGAGGGAGGACAGGCTGGTAGACCCGACCGGCTAGAACCCTGAATGCAGTTCACAAAAGGGATCTTTAGGGGGAATAATATAGTTGCTCTTGTACTTCCCAAGAGCTTTGTAATTTACACATTTCCCTCAAGACACCCTTGGGGAGTGAGGCAGGGGGGATATTGTTATAGATCAGAAAACGGAGGCTCAGAGTCACACAGGCAGAATATGGGAGAAACCCAGCTTTTCTGACTCCACGTCCAGTGCTCTTTACTCTTTGGGGGTAGCTGCTGCCTTGGGTAGGAATCCCCTGAGCCCACAGCCGGTGACCACCCATCCTCCAAGAAGCCTATCCCATCTACTCTGCTTCCTCACTGCTTGCTTCATGCTTTCCTTGCAGCCTAGTGGCCTCCTGCGGTGTGCTGCAGGTGTGTGCAGCAGGGGTGTGCTGCGGGTGTGTGCTGTAGGGGTGTGCTGCAGGGGTGTGCAGTAGGGGTGTGCAGCAGGGGTGT
>NW_027397073.1:27212618-27267402 GCF_003265705.2 Callorhinus ursinus
GGGTGTGCAGTAGGGGTGTGCAGCAGGGGTGTGCTGCAGGAATGTGCTGCAGGTGTGTGCTGCAGGGGTGTGCAGTTGTGTGCAGCAGGGGTGTGCTGCAGGGGTGTGTTGCAGGGGTGTGCAGCAGGTGTGTGCTGCAGGGATGTGCAGTTGTGTGCAGCAGGTGTGTGCTGCAGGGGTGTGCTGCAGGAATGTGCTGCAGGGGTGTGCTGCAGGAGTGTACTGCAGGAATGTGCTGCAGGGGTGTGCTGCAGGAATGTGCTGTAGGGGTGTGTTGCAGGGGTGTGCTGCACCAGCAGCATGGGGTACGAATTGGGTTGTGTGAGCTCTGCCTCGTATAAAACCACACTTTGGGCTTATGCTGAGCTTGCCATCAAGTAAAAACTACACGTTCTTTTTTCACGCAATGTGCTTGTGAGCCAAATCTTGTTTCTTTTGGACAAGTGGAATTATACTTTTGAACCCAGGTGAGCACATGGCATTTATCTCTAGTTACGAGCTTGTTTGTTCAGTTGTCAATAAAGGGCCTGGTTTCAAATTTGAGAAACCTTTCTGAAGGTTTTGCTGGTTTACTCAGTACTCCCAGGTGCAGAAATTGTTTCCCCACTCCTGAGGCTCAGCCTCTGCCTCGGTTTCTCTACACTTCCCACCCTCTGTAACCTCAGCCTCCTCTGACCTTCTGCATCTTATAGGCGTCACGGAACCAGGTACTGATTACTCCGGGCAGTTTTTGCTATTGTGCACTCATCGACTGGCGAACATTTATCAGACACATTCCCACTCTAAGCCAGGCACTTGGATACAAGCCAGGGTTACAAAGATCAATAGGATACCTTATCAGCCTGCTGGAGCTCACCACTCAGGAAGGGAGATAGATCTGTGAACACATAATTACACCGCAGCCTGCCAGGTCCTCTAATGAGGGACACCAACATTGTTTCTTTTGTCTGAACAAGATTCCTGGCCCATTTCACTCACCAACTCCCTCCCAGTCACCCCCAGGCCTCTGCTGAGTTGTCCTACAGAGGGAAGCCTTCCCTAAACCCCAAGCCTGGGTCTGGCATCCTTACCCTGTGCCCCAGGGCCTGCAGAGGTTCTTCCTCCATATGGGCATGGCCTATTCAACTGTGTGTCTTGTCCAGGCACCCAGAAGATCAGGAGGGCAGGGACCAGGGATATGTGGTCGTATTTGTGTTGTTAGTGCCTCGCGAGGGACTTGCCATGTAGTAATTGATGAAGAATTGCTGTAACAGGGCAGAAGGGAGGGTGACCAGGCTGGCAGGGGAGGGTGGTGTGGGCTGGGGGAAGAGGTGTGCAAATATTAAGTAGGGAATCCTTGGAGAGCCCGGGAGAGAGGATGTGTTGTTTCGGCGGAGCCTCAACAAAGGATTGGGATTTGCTAAGCCTTGCTGTAGACTGCAGGCGTTCTAAGCAAAGGCAGCAGCTGGGCAAAACCACAGAGGCAAGGACGTCAGTGAAGGGGTTGCAGGGCATGCCCAGATCATGGGCCCAGAGTACGCAGTGCTTTGGGTGCTCACTGGGAGACGGTCGTCATGTCATTTCATGTGCACGACAGCCCCAAGAGGGACCGGCAATAGCCCCTTTTGAAGAAGGGAGGGCCGGGGCTCAGAGAGGCCACGCGACTGTTCCAAGGTCATCTGACTGACCAGAAGCAGGGCTGAGGCTTCCCTGCTCCATGGTTCCTGTTCCTACTTTGTCCCCTGGGCTGTGTTGCCCCTGGACGACAGCCTAGTTTGGAAACATCCCCGCCCCCCCCGCCCCTCCCTCGCCCTGGAGGCTTTCAGAGCCGAGAGGGCACACAGGGGCCCTTTCAGCCAGTGTTAAGATCTTGGCTCCTGTTAGGGGGAGATTTGTGTTTCCTGTTTACCTGCGGGATGGTGTTTCAAGAGGCGAGCACCTGGACTCCCTCTTAACACGGAGACCTTGGACGCATCCACCCAGGGACTTGAGGTGAGGGTGGGAAGTCCCAGCAGGGATTGCCTGGGGAGCAGACACATGTGCTTTGGCAGGAACCCAAGGTCCCAGCATCTTGTGACATGTGCCGTTTCCTCCGGCACCTCTTGCATGTCTTTAGCACAAGGGAAGGAATCATCCTGAACTGAAACCCTGGCCCCTTGTTGTAGAGTCTCTGATCTCCCTGCCTCGGGACTCTTAAACTCTGGGTCAACAGGAGACCCAGACTCTTCTTGCTGTCCAAAACACCAGCCCTCAATGCTGGGCCACAAGGCCTACTGGCACGCCTCCCAGCTTTGGCACAGCTGGACCTGGGGGATAATCTCCCCTGTGGTCATTCTTTCCCTGCCTTTTATGAGCACCCGGTCTGAGCCTGGCACTGTTCTAGGCTCCTTCACTTCCTGGGGGCTCTTTGGGCAGGTTACTTAATGTCCCAGGTCTCGAGCTCCTCTGCTGCCAAATGAGGCACCTTACCTTCCTCATGGGCTTGAGCATTGAATGAAGTCACACGGGTAGCTTGCCCTGCACATGCCCGATGCATGTTAGACCCTGCTCTCACCAGCCTGGCAAAGGGAGTGTGACTGTGAGGGAGCAGGGTGGGGGCGCTGACCAGTGGCGTGGAAGTGCTCTGGGCATACATCTCGAGGTGATGCAGCAGGGGTGAAGATGTGGTACCCTGACATTGCACCTTTTCTAGCTCACGTTGGCATCTTAGGTCATGTGGGCAGTCACAGCTGACCGTGGTCTGGGGCCAGTGTTGGCCACAGGGCGCTCTCTCCACAGCGCCCATTTAGCTCATCTCTGTCCGTGCTCCCCCCAGCCTTCTCAGGGCCCTGCTCCCCAACAGTCCTCCACCCCAGCTAGGACTTCTCAGCCCAAGCTACCAGCCACAGTAGCCGCCGGGAGCAGAAGCAGCATCCTGGCTCACGAAACTCTCCCACTTCCTTCTGGACCCGTGACCAGCCCATCCCCTCCCCAGCCTTTCCCTGCACCCCCACCAGCTAGGGCGACTGCTGTGATTCGTCTTGCCTTTTGGTTTGTCTGTCAGCCGTGGTTCCGAGCTAGTAAATTCCTCTGAGCACCAAGCTGTGCTCCGGGCTCGCCACCACTGCACGTAGGTGGTGTAAAACGTGGGGTTTGCCCTCGGGAGACTCCAGAAGTTCAGTCCAGGCTGTGACAGCCCAGAAAAGTCCCCTGACTTCCATAGGCCTCCTTAAAACAGGGACAAGGGTCCTTGCTCTGTAGAGCTGTGGTGAGGAGTGAGCGAGCTGCTTGTCCAGGCCTGACACAGAAGTCTTTGAGGGTGACTGTGATCCCTCCACCTGCTTCTCAGGTTTGTGGACCAACTGCAGTCTTGTCCAAGGTCACCCAAGCGGTCAGAGCTCCCAGACCATTTTTCTTCCCGCCTGCACGTTCCCTGGCATCTCCAGCTTTCTAGAAGCAGATTTGTGGGGAGCCCAGAGGGGAAAGACAAGGGAGAGTGTGCGTGAGCCCCTGGGAGATTCAGGGCTGCCCCAGGGCACCGGGTGCTGGGCGTAGGTGGCGTCAGTATGAAGGAGAAGGGCACAGGAGGTAGAAGGGGGTTTCCTGGACGAATTCCTCCCACTTTGCTTTTGCCAAGGGCCCGCCCTGGCCCTCTGCTCAGAGATGCGGTTGGGGATGAGACTGGGACTGCGGGCACCCTGCTCAGGAAGCCCCGGGGCTCCTGCATTGCAGCCAAACCCAGCCTGGTCCTCCTGTCCAGGCCCGCTGCCTCATGGAGGGGCTCATAGGCGAACGTCTCCAGAAGGGTTTCAGAAAGCGGGGCCCCCTCACCCTAGTTCACAGGCCTCTCGGCTGTAGCCGTGAAGCAGTTGCCAGTATGAGAAAAAAGGGTCTTCCTCCCCAAGATGCCTCAGCCTCCCTGGGGAAATCTCGTCTCGACCCACAGCTGGAGCGGTTGTGTGGTTTGGGTTTTGTTCTTGGACACGTGACTGCTCAGGCTTCCTCTAAGTCTTTTTGTCTTTGACTGATTCATAGCAGCTGACCCTCGACAGGAGAAAAAGAAACCCAAACCACCTCCCACCCCAACCTCGCCTCTCTCGAGGTTATGTGACTTCAGCAAGATTTCCCTGCCATTTATGGCACAATCACTGAGCACCAGTGATGCTGGTGCTGGCGGGCTTTTATCCAAGATCTAATTATCCTTCACGACACCCCACGAGGAGCCAGGGTCCCCACTTTACCGACATTCCGAGAAGTTAGGCAACCTGCCCAGGGCCACACAGCTAGTAAATAGAAGAGCCAGGATTCAAAGGTGTGTGTGACGTCAACACTCACGTCTGACCCCCTCTCTTATCAGCCCTGGGTCTGGGTGGGGTCACCTCCTCCAGCCCCCGCCCGCTTTGCCCCCACCACTGGACTGCGTGGTGGGACAAGGGGCAGCATGTGGTGGGGGCCCGTGGGGGCCCAGTCGAGAGCCGCACATCCACCCACACCACTCACTGGGCCCCTCTGCACCTCATCCGTGACAAGGGAATAGAGTAGTTCCTTTTTCAGATGGTTTCGAGGCTTATATCAGGTTCTAATTAAAGGGCCCAGCCCTTGTAAGAGCTATCTGTAGGTGGTTGCTAGAATTATCCAAACCAGACCTGAACTGGACGCTGCCTCTGTTGAATGTTCAAGAGGAAAGAAGAGGAGCTAAGGGTGGGAGTTGATAGTCCAGTCATGGAGACAGGACCCCAGACAAGGGCTGTTGACTAACTCAGAACACCATGATGTCAGTGATGTCACCGTGCGGCACGTGATGGCCCATGGCCCTGCCCGTGGAGGCACCAATTCCGAGTCCAGGGGCAGAGTCTCGGGAGGGACCAGGGCTCAGAGGATTGCCTTTGTCAGTTTTCCCCATTGCCTTCAACTACCTCGTGCATCAGACTGACCCAAGAGAGGGTGCCTGGGTGGTGCGGTCAGTTAGGTGTCCCACTTTTGGTTTCAGCTCAGATCTGATCTCAGGGTCATGAGATTGAGTGCACTCAGCACAGAGGCTGCTTGAGTTTCTCTGTCCTCACCCCCCCTAAAATAAATAAATAAATCTTAAAAAAAAAAAAATGACCTGAGGAGATGGTTGAACATGCTGACTCCTGAGCCCTGCCGCTTGATAGAACCAAAGGATCTGCCTTTAGATGAATGCCCCTCTCCCCACCAAAATTCTCATGCAGATGGTCCGTAACCAAAACACCGTTCCCAGCAACACCAAGTCACTGAGCTGAGTGACCAATGATATTGTTACTTAAGCTGCTGCAAAGAGTTCCCATTCACCCCTCGGGAGTCCCGCTGGGTGCTCAGGGTGCCCTCTCTTACTTGCCCCATTCCCCATGGGAAATCAGCCCCACTCTTACCCCAAACAACCGCGAGCCTCCTCCCCTCCCTTCTGGGCTGTGCCCATCAAGACATAAAGCACTCGGATGACGGCAACACCTGAAGTCCCTCAGAGCCTGGACTGTCCTCCCCGGAGCTTGCCCGTTATCTTCCTTGGATCCTCACAGCAGCGGGTGAGCAGGTGGCCTTTCTACAGGTGGGGTGACGGAGGCGCAAAGAAGTCAGAGGATTGCCCAAAGTCCCCGGAAACCCAAGGCAAAACCCGGGTTTGAACTTGTGACTTCTGTCACCGCGGCTTCCCTCTTTCCTCCTCCACAGGCCTGGAGGCTCTGGGTGAACCCGGTTGCCCCTGGCGCCGGGCGAGAAGACTGTACCTGAGGTCGTGTGAGCATCTATTCTGTTCTGAGCATGGGCCAGAGAGGACAGTGGGAGACTCACCCATCGGGAGGAGGCCCACTAGGCAGGCCAGGAGTCCGACGGACCATTCCATGTTGTGAGCGAGCAGAGACCCCAGGCCGGCCCCACGCTTGGCTAGGCCACCAGGGAGAGGCCTCCCCGGCGAGGCTGTGGGCGAAGGCAGGTGAGGGGATGGGCGGTGTGCCCGGGTCTGCGCCCTGACCGGGCTCCGGGCACGGGAAGAACTGGCGAGAAGCAGTCAGGCGGCCTGGGTATGATTCAGTGAGGCCCGTGGGGTTTAGTCATGTGGAAAACAAACCAGGGAACCACTGGGATGATTTTCCAGGACCAGAAACAGAGAAGTACACGAGGAAGATGAGGGACCTTTTCCCACGGCCACTGGCCCCTTTGGAAAACTTGCTGTTCTTAGGCTGCCTGCCTTCCCTCCCCCCTCCTTCTTTCTTCCTTCCCTCTTTTCCCTCCCGCGGTTTTAGTGTGCCAATATAGGTTTTCGTTTTTTTGGTCTTTTTTTAGAGGGAGAGAGTGTGCACCAGAGGGGGGTGGGCAGAGGCAGGGCTCAGAGCCGGGCTCGATCTCACGACCCTGAGATCATGACCTGAGCCAAAATCAAGAGTCTGAGGCTTAACCGACTGAGCCACCCAGGCGCCCCCAGCGTGGGTTTTCATTTTGACGAAGCCCTCTTACTTGTGGCATACAGATTTTGAAGTGGTTATTCATGGAAGGATAATTATCCCCAAAACGTAGTCATCGTTGACAATGGTTACATTACCAAGTGGAATAAAAGGGAAATAGTAAAATTAGTAAGCAAATCAATTCAGACAAACATGTCAACCTGCTCAGAACATCAAAATGCGAGATAAAAATATCCTACTACAGGGGCAGAAACTTCGTAGCTGTTGCAAAGAGTCATCGGAAAGTTGGACAGAAAAGTGTTGAGGAAGGGGGGCTGGCAAAGATGAGCCAATCCGTAGCTAGAGGGAAATACTTTAGGGATAAAGGCTAATCTGTTAGAGAGAAAGACAGAGACAGAGAGAGAGCTTGGCTCTCAAATACAATAGATCAAAAAAAATAGAAGGTGATTTCTCTCCCATATGTCAGTCCCAAGGTGAGCTGTTTACGTTGGCAGGTGGCTTTCTTCTCCTGGTCATTCTGGGATCCAGGTTCCTCCATACCGGTACACCCTCACCCCCTCCCCCTGGGGCATTGTTAATGCCTTTTAAGGCCAAAGGTGGGAATCAGGCTTGATCAAGGGGAAAGACAGAAACTTTAAGTCAGTTGGCTTGTGTTTTTGGTTATCCATGATCCCAAAGTTGTATACGTCACATCCACTCCCATCCCCTTGGCCCAAACTTAGTCATAGAACCACACCCACTGCAAGGGAGCCCTGGAAGTGAGGTCACTAGCAAGGCGGTCTTATGGCCAGGTTACAATTTATGACCATGGACGAAGGGAACAGGTGTTGCTGGGTAGTTACCTGTCTCTGCCACAAATGCTCGCTAGAACTCTAGAAAACTAACCTTTGGAAAAGAATCGACTCCATAAACTCTAAGATGTCATTGAAGGATGCACCCTTATTTAATATAGCACTAAGAGAGAGAGAGGAGAAAAAAAAACAAAAACCTTTCTACCTTTTTATAATTGTAAGATGCCATTAACTGTAACATGTATCCAGAATTCAGAAACGTGAAAATGTGAAAAAATGGGCATCTTAGAATGAATGAGATATAGTTCCTTTTTAGCTTTTTGGTAATATATTCTCAATAAGAAAAGACTTTTCAGAGGGGCCAGCGTGTCCTCCCGATGCAAGAAGGATCCATAGGGAAGAGATGCCAGTCCATGGTTAGGCCAGGGTTTTGCAGATACTCTTTATCAGGTTAAGGAGGCTTTTCCTTCTACTCCTGGCTTGCTGAGAGTTGTTAGCATGAGTTAGTGTTGGATTTTCTCAAAAACATTTTTTGCTTTTATTGAGATAATTATGAGATTTTTCCTCTTTAGTGAATTACATTGATTGATCTTTCCTAATTGAACCTGCCTTGTATTCCTGAGGTAAACCACACTCGATTGTGATGTAGTATCCCTTTTACATATTTCTGGGTTCAATTTGCTAACATTCTGTTGAGGATTGTTTATGTCCGTGAGGGATATTGATCTGCGGTTTTTGTTTCTTGCAATGTCTGTGTCTGGTTTTGGCATTGGAGTAACGCTGGCCTCATAAAATGAGTCGGGAAATGGGTGCTCCTCTTCTGTTTTCTGAAAGAGATTATGAATTGGTATGACCTCTTCATGAACTATTTGGTAGGATTCCCCACTCAAACCAAATCATCTGTGCCTACAGTTTTCTGTTGGTTGGAAGGTTTAAGACTATGAATTTAATCTTTTTGACAGAGTACTATTCAGATTATCTATTTCTTCTAGAGTAAGTTTTGGTAGGTCATGTATTTCAAGGAAATGGTCCATTTCATCCAAGTTGTTGAATTTATAGGCACAAAATTGTTCATAATATTCCCTTACTGTCTTTTTAATGTCTCTGAGGTCTGTAGTAACATCACCTCTTTCACTCCTGAATTAACAGTACTTTAAATAGCTCAGATTCAACAAATTTTGAACCTGTATCATGTCCGCGGTACTGTGCTAGACACGCTCCGATGTATGGAAGAACAGCTTCCAGTAGTGGTTTCCAGTGTAACTGAGTGTGCTGTGATTGATGACTCGGCTCTCAGCCCCAAGCCTCTGTCTCTATACCCTGCTGCAGGTGCTGAGGCTGACACTCTGCAAACCACATTTCTCAGACACGCTTACTGGCTGGCGGAAGGCACTAGAGAGAGACTGGGAGCTGGAACCTGGGCTTCCAGTTCCTGTTAGCATGGCTCCAGCACCTGGTGAGAGTTCTGGGTCCAGCCTCTGGGTTCTTTTGACAATGGAAGCCTGCTGAGTCCCCTCAGGGCTACAGCACCAGTCAGGCATGTCTGTCCCCCTCCCACCCTATCATCTGAGCATTAGTTGCCCCCTTCATCTAGCTGGCCATCAGCTGTGCAGGGCCCCTTCCTCTGAGCTCCTAAACCTCAGTAACCTTACCTCCCCCTTCCCCCCCAGCCCTGGGAGGGGTAGCTGCTTCTTCTAGGTACTAATACTTGGGCTGCTCAGAATCTCCTATTTTCTCATTTATCCTTCAATTATCTGTGTAACCGGGGGGTTATACTGTGTTTGATACGTGAACTCGGCAAATCTCAGTTTAAGAGGTTAATTCTCCCCAAGGTCATCTCTAAATTCAACAATCTCAATCAAAATATCAATAGGCTTTTTTTCTTCCCCTACAAGCATATTCTTAAAATTTATACGGAAAGACAAAGGAGCTAGAAGAGCCAGAATTGTTTTTCAGAAAAGAAGAATGTGTTGGGAGGACTGTTGTTAACATGATTTCAAGAACCATGATAAAGGTGCAGAAACTAAGATAATGTGGTATTGGTGGGATGAGAGCCACAAAGATCACTGAGACAGAACTGAAAGCCCAGAAACACCAATGCAGCCGACTGATTTTTTTTTAAGGATTTTATTTATTTATTTGAGAGACAGAGAATGAGAGATAGAGAGCACGAGAGGGAAGAGGGTCAGAGGGAGAAGCAGACTCCCCGCCGAGCAGGGAGCCCGATGCGGGACTCGATCCTGGGACTCCAGGATCATGACCTGAGCCGAAGGCAGTCGCTGAACCGACTGAGCCACCCAGGCGCCCCAGCCAACTGATTTTTGATAAAAGTCCAAAAGCAATTCGATGGAGAGAGGACAATCTTTTCAACAAATGGTTTTGGAACAATTGCATGTCCCTCTACCAAAATAAATAAATAGATAGATAAATAAATAAATATAAAAAAAGGACCTTGACCCATAACTCACACCTTATACAAAAATTAACCAAAAATATAGTATAGGCCAAAAGGTAAAATGTAAAACTGTAAAATTTCTATGGGAAAACAGGGAAGAAATCTTTGTAAGCTTAGGTTAGGCAAAGAGTACTAATTAAAAAATGATAAACTGGATTTTGTTAAAATTAAAAATATTGACTCTCCCAAAGACACTGTTAAGAGAATGAAAAGACAAGCCACAGACTGGGAGAAAATATCTGCAAATCACATCTCTGACAGAGGATCTGTGTCCGGAATATACAAAGAACTCTCAAAAACCAACAATAAGAAAAGAATAATTAAAAAAAAAATCAGTAGGTTCAAACAGACACTTCACCAGAGAAGATCTATGGATGGCCAATAAGCTCATGAAAACACACTCAAAGTCATTAGTCATTAAGGAAATGCAAATTAAATTTACAATGAGATACTGCTCCACGCCCATTAGAATGGCGAAAATAAAGGATACTGACAATAAGTGTGCTGAAGAGCCCAGTACAACTGACCTGGCATGAATTGCCGGTGGGAATGCAAAATGGTACTGTGCACTTCAGCAGACAGTCTATCGGTTTTCGTACAAAGTTAGAGAAGCTAAGAAGTCCTTACCATGCAGCCCTGCAATCTGCTCCTAGGTATCTCCCCGCTGAAATAAAAATTTGTTTTCAAAAAAGTCCGTGTGAGAATGTTTATAGCATATGTATTCATACTCACCCTAAACTAGAAACAGCTACATGTCACTCACAGTGAGCGACAATCTGTCATACATGCATACAGCAGAGTGCTATCAGTAAACCACTGATTTACACAACAGCATGGATGAACTAAATGCATCTTGCTTGGTGAAAGAAGACAGGCTCAAAAGGGTACATACGGTAAAATTCCGTTCATGGAACAGGCAAAATCAAAGGGACAGAAAACAGATCAGGGTTACGTACCTGGGTAGGGTCTGGCGAAGGGGTTGACTACAATGGAGCTGCAGGAGGGAATTTGGGGGCGATGGAACTGTCCCGTATCATGCCTTGGGGGAGTGAACACGTGATTCTGTTTGTCCAATTACAAGAGCAAACGCACAGAATTCTACACCGCGAAGGATGGATTTTACATATGTAATTTAAAGAAATTAACCAGGATATGGGGAGAAGCCCAAATGGAATACGAAAGATAACAAAACACCTGAATGTATTACAAAAGAATAACTTAGCCCACAGGAGAGAATACAGAACTAGCCTCAATTTCTTTGGAAAACTGTTTTGACTGAATGCCCAGGTTAAGACAAAACACCGCGCATAATCACTGTACCGTAGTTAGTAAATTTGTTTCTCATAAGGATAGAGCTAGAGGTTCTGAAACTATGTATGTGTACATGAGGGTTGAACAGATAAGCAGATATGATGTAGGTAATGAGCCAGATTTCTCTCTGCTGAAGAAAAAAGCTACAGGTAAGGAAAGGGGAAAGGCTAGTGTGACCCTTATTACATTGGATTGGAATTGGAAGTGTCAGAATAAAATCCTGGTTTTAAAGTGTATATACAGATAGATCCAGAGCCCATAGGGCTGTTAGTACAAAGGCCGGCAGGTTGAGGGGTGTCTAACACTCATAGATAGCGGCTACATATATAAATATATAAAAACATACACACACATACATGCATATAACACTGGCATATTGACATAGGTGTATATATATATACATAGTGGCGGCTCAATTAAATGACTCTCTGTATTTGTGTTATTGGTCAATAAGCTGATGCCGCCCTTCCCCAGTCTCTCTGGACTGGCCCATTTGTGGCTTTTCAGTAAGGTGTCTATAACTTACTATCCAAACCAGGACATGTTTGTCTGGGACAGGTGCTGGACTGTTGGGACCACCAGTATGAGAGTCATAAACTCGTGACTGTCCTGGGCCAATCAGACATGTGGTCACTCCTCTAGAAACAGCCCGCACTATGCATTTCTTGGCAGAATCTCTCAAAGGTTTTATGCATCTATGTATGAATACTGGGGTGGTGGGGGAGAGTGGAGGGCGGGAGAAGGCGTTCATCTTCCCAGTTATCAAAGGCAGAATATTGCCCTTTCCTTTTGAGTTCCTTTGCTTCAGTTTTGTTGGGAGTCACCATCTGAGAGGATTGGGGTGTATGTGTACCAGCTTCTGAGGATGAGCTGTAAATTGATGCCAGTGTCCTTGTAGTTGAGGAAACACGGAGAGTACGAATCAGGGGCCATTGTGATTTATATGCTCAGTAATGTTGTGCAGTATACAACCTGCACAACTGTATGTGGTCACCCTGTATGAATACTTGGGAGAAGGAAGGTTTGGAACATGAAACCAGGATTGTTTCTGGGGTACTTGGGGCCCTTTTCTGTCACCTGACACTCCTAATCGGGTTTAATCTGGTGAACCCCCCCAAGCCGGCCTAGGTCAGTGGAAGTAGGGTGTAAACCTCAGGAGGGGCAGTGAGTGGAAATGTAGCAGCAAGGAGCAATGGCAGAAGGAACCTGCAGCAATTTCCAGTTGGAGGCCACAGGGTTACAGGCTGATAGGATTTTCTTTTTGCACCTGCTGATTCCATGTCCAGGTAAAATAACGCCCCAGTTCACGGACAGGGCCATCTGCAAGGTTCGGGTGGCCGGGAAGCCGAGGACGTCAAATCAGATCTCTGCTGAGAGGCTTCCAGAAAGAAGGGCATTCCCCTGAGACATGGCAGGAGGAGTCTGAGGCTGAGGGCAGGCCAGTGGGGCAGCAACTCACACCACTTCGGGAAAAGGACCGACAGCTCAGGGTTTCCTAAGTCATTCTCTACCCGCATAAACGAGGCAACGTCCTCTCGCTAGTTCTGAATGAAGATGGGGCTGGTTGTTGCTTTCCTAGTCTTCTTTCCATTTCCTCTTCCCTGGGAACCCCAATTTTTTAATAAAAATCTCTCTGTGTCACATGCCCCTCTACGCTATAGATCACACGGGAAGGGTCATGTGGCCTCCCGGCAGGGCCACCTTTCTGCATCAGATGGCGCTGTGCTGACTTCTAGCTCTGCAGCTCACGACAGTGTGACTTTGGGCAAGAATTATTTTCTCCGTAAAGCATGGGCAGTGGTGGCCTCCTCATGGTGCTGCAGTGAGGACAACAGGGCGAACTTCACCAGAGACCACGGCTGGTGCCTGCTCATAGTAAGAATGGCATTAATCTTTAGAAAGGGGTAGGATCATCTTATTATTTTGCCCCCCCCCCCTTGTTTGGAACATGCACAGATTCAGATTCTGATAAAAACCAGTATGAATTCAAGAGTCAGATGGGAGATAGTAGCAGAAAATAGATACCTATCAGAGGTCAAAATGATTGCAAGAACTTTAGAAATGTTTGGCTAGCTAATTAGCAAACTCATCTTTTGTTCGTAAAAGCAGGTCCTCTGAGGATCTGGACAATTGCTCATGATTTCAGTTACTTTGGGAAGCAGTGCAATTGCTTTTAAAAATATCATTATTTAACTTTAGACATCGATCTCTTTACTGCGTACTCAGTACTCCCCAAATCCTCACCCTCCTCCCGCTCTCCCTCCCAAGCTGCTCAGACAGCACCCCTTGCGCCCCACAGCTGTGCATCTTCCCTGGCTATGAGCTCCAAAGATCCAGACCTTTCTCCTCTCTGTGCTTCAAAGCTGCCCTTCCTCAGAGAGGAGTTGTTGGTCGATGAAACAAAGCAGAGTTCATAAACAGTATGCAAAAGAGAGGGAACATAGCACATCTAAGAAAAAGGCATTTCAGATCACTGGAGAGAAATGGATTCTTTAATAACTGATGCTGGGAAAACCAGTTAGTCTAAAAAATAAAACTAGATATTGTCCTTACTTTCTAATCTATATTCCAGATGGTACAATTACCTGAAGGTAAATGTTGAAACCATAAAAGTGCTAGTAGAAGGCATGAATGACTTTTAAAGATACTTACTTTATTTGACAGGGAGAGAGAGAGAGAGCACAAGCAGGGGAAGCCCAGGCAGAGGGAGAGGGAGAAGCAGCCTCCCTGCGGGGCTTGATCCCAGGACCCTGAGACGGTTAAGCAGACGCTTAACCGACGGAGCCAACCAGGCGCCCCAAGGGCATGAATGACTTTTACAATGAACATGAAGTGGAGATCTTTCCAACTTTGGGGAAAAAAAAAAAACCAGAAATCATAAAACGAAATGTTGATACTTTTGATCTTGTAAGAAATCCACTTTAAACTTGACTAGTTCAAAACTTAAACATTTTGTATGGGGAAAAAAAGGCACAAGGCAAATGACAAAATGAGGGAAAACATTTGCAGCATATATGATAAAGACACGATTTCCTTTGTTTCACACATTAATAAGGTATAGGATATTTCATAGAAAAGAAATGAAAATGGCTGATAAACTTAATGCTGACTTTAAAACAGCAAATCAACTCCACAATGAAATACCTTGTTGGACCTATCGGGTGGGCAACATTTTTTAAAGCTACATTAAAACCTTGCAATACCGAGGGTAGGGAGATGGGCTCTCAGTAACACAGACGAATGTATCAACCAGTCATCTTTTTTGGAAGATGAATTGACAGAATCAGGATTGCAAATGTGTATATCCTCTCTTCCGGAAATTCTACTCCAAGAACTTTATTTTTTGCCTAAGCTGGCAAAAATATACATACTAGAATCTTCCTTGCAGCATTAGTTTGTTATAGTAAACAACCTATACGACCATCGGCAGGGGCTGATGAAGTAATGTAGATATCCTACGACTGGATGCTTTGAATTTATTTAACGGTCGGGATAGATCTCTATGTGCTGACTTAGGAGGATTCTTAAGATAGAGTATTAAACGGAAAGAGCACAGTGTAGAATAATACATATAGATAGTGAGATTTTAGCTCTGTTAAGGAGAAAGGACTACCACCTTTTGTATGTGTAGATAATTTCTGGAAAGACTCAGAAGAAAATTAAAGGTGATTGCATCTGGGGAGTTGAGATGATTTTAATATATGTCCTGAAGTATACTCCTCCCCTCAAAGGGTGAAGCCTAATTCCTCTGTGGCTGACTTAGTGACTTGTATCTAATGAGTAGACTATGGCAAAAGTGGTACCGTGACTTCTGAAACTGAATCTTAAAAGTCATTGTGGCTTCCTTCTCACTCTCTCTTTTGGATCATGCACTCCGGGGGAAACCAGCTGCCTCTTAAAAATTATTATTTGAACATTTTTTAGAATTCCATTTTAATTTCCGTGTTGGTAGTTTTGCTATATTTCATTGCATCCCCCACCCCTGTGGCTCTCTAATAATCACGATATACCGTCTTAACTTTCACAGCCTAATTGAATATTGTCCTACTTTACATAAATATAGAACCCTTGCAACATAGAGGTCCACTGATCACCCCCCAGTGGAATAGAGATCTGACACAGAACATTTCCTTTATATGACATCTGACATGTACCTATGTTATAAATACAAGGCAGTGTTACAATTTTTGTTTTGAATAGTCCTATGTGTTTGAAAGAAATTAAGATGGAAAAACCAGTCTTTTACATTTACCGGATATTTATCATTTTGGATGCCCTTCATTCCTTCCTCAAGATTCACATCTTCATTTGGTCTCATTTCTCTTAGACAGCCTGAAGAATTTCCTTTAGCATTTCTGTAACACAGGTCTGCTGGTGACAAATTCTTTTAGTTTTCTTTTATCTGAAAAATCTTTATTTTGCCTTCAGACTTGATAAATATTTTTTTCCTGGATACAGAATTCTGGGCTAGATATTTTTTTTCTTTCTTTCAGCCCTCCAAGATGCTGATCTACTGTCTTCTGGCCTCCATCATTTCTGAAACCAGTTATTTGAATCACTGTTGCCTTCTTTGTAAAATGTTGCTTTCTCTGCACCCTTTCAAGATGGTCTCTCTACCATTGGTTTTCAAAAGTTTGACTCTAATGTGCCCAGGCATGGTTTTCTTTTATTTAACCTGCCTGAGGCTTGCCGATCTTCTCAAGTGTGTAAATACATTTCTTTCCCCAAGTTTGGGGATTTTTTGGTCATTATGTCTTCAAATATTTTTTTCTATCCCGTTCACTTCTCTTTTCCTTCTAGGATTCCGACTGCATGTATGTTAGACCTTTCAATATTATCCTATGGGCCCTATTGTTTTTCCCTGTATTCTTCAGGTTGGATGTTTTATACTGATCTCTCTTTAGATTCACTGACTCTTTCCTCTGTTTTCTCCATTCTGTTAAGCCCATCCAATTAATTCTTTAAAATAGTACAGAGGGCCTGGGTGGCTCAGTTGGTTAAGCAACTGCCTTCGGCTCAGGTCATGATCCTGGAGTCCTGGGATCGAGTCCCACATCGGGCTCCCTTCTCGGCAGGGAGTCCGCTTCTCTCTGTGACCCTCCCCCCTCTCGTGTGCTCTCTCTCTCAAATAAATAAATAAAATCTTAAAAAAAAAATTTTAGATAGTGCATTTTTCAGTCATAGACTTTCCATTTGATTCTTTTTTATGGTAGCTTTTATTTATCTGCTAGCATTATCTTTTCATGTTCCTTTACATCATTTAGCAGAGTCAAAATTGCTGCTCTAAAATCATTTTCTGCCCATTTCAACATCTGCATTGTCTTGAGCTTGGTTTTTGTTGAATGTCTTTCATCTTTGGCATGGGTCACATTTTCTTCGTATGTCCAGAGATTTTTGGATTGTCTTCCAGATAGTATGATTGTTATGTTGGAGAGTCTGGATCTGCTGTATTCCTTCAAAAAGGTTTGAATTTTTGCTTTAGCAAATAATTAACTTGGTTGGGCTCAAACTGCAAACTCTGTTTCAAGGGTGACACCTCAACTCTCAGTTCGGCTGTCTTATCCCTAGCTGGGCTGCCTAAAGTCTGTCCTGCATACAGGTGACTAGGGGCCAGTCACTGAGCAGAGTCTACACCTGAAAGTTGAGACTTTTTCTCTCTGTCCCTCGCCTTTCCTGGATTCCACCTTACTTTCCAGCAGCTGTGGTTATCCCCAAATTCTGGTCACCCCTGGTTCTGGTTCTTCAGGCCAAAAAGACTGTGGAGTCTCTATCAGTCTTAGTTACCCCTCGGGACACTGACTGCAGCTTGCCCCCAGGCTGAGAGTCGTAAAAACAGGGTACTCACCTCATGCTGTTTCCTTCTTCCAAGTATCAACTTCCCTCTAAATCTGTGTCTCTTGTATAGTCTCCAGAACCTTCAGCTTTCAGGTGTTTCTGTTTTTTTGTGTTTTTTTTTTTTTTTGGTCCAGAGCTGATAGTTGTTATTTTCAGGAAGGCTGGTACAGTACAAGCTTACTCATCCATACCAGAGGTAGAACTCAGCCCAGAACCTGGATTCTTCACCAGATATACTGACTGTCACTTAATAAAATGCTGATCTGGCTTCATCAAATAGTCTAGAAAGGATCCTTGCCCTGAGAAGTGTCTGAAACAGTGGGGTTTTAGACACTGTATAAGGCTGGTGATGTTTTGGGCGCCTGGGTGGCTCAGTGGGTTAAGCGACTGCCTTCAGCTCAGGTCATGATCCTGGAGGCCCGGGATTGAGTCCCGCATCGGGCTCCCTGCTCAGCAGGGAGTCTGCTTCTCCCTCTGACCCTCTTCCCTCTCGTGCTCTCTATCTCTCATTCTCTCCCTCTCAAATAAATAAATAAAATCTTAAAAAAAAAAAGAAGACTGGTGATGTTTTTTGAAGGATAATTTTTGTCAATGCTTGTCCATCTGTAGATAAGGGCCCTTTTTTTTTTTCTGAAGAGACAGTAATGACCATGTAGGCAAACAGGAGATGCTGACTCATCTCAGGTTAAGCCAGGCTTTGAGGATGACTCACTCTGCCTTCAGAGACGGGGGAAAGGTCAAGTGGGTGGGTCTTCTGCTAATGGTTGGCTCTGACTTGACTAGATTTAGAACAAATTGATTCTGATTTGGGAAAGGTATGAACTTGATTTTCCAGGTCATTAGGAGGCATCTTCTGTTCCCTTTTATTTACCATCTAGAAGGCAGGAGATCCTAGGAAGTGATTAGAAACAAGCAAATAAATGCAATTTGTATGAAGTCATTCAGTCACGCAGAGCACTGTTGGGGGTGGAAGGTGAGGGAGGTGTTCGGGGGACCATGGGGAGAAGTCAGAGGCCAGAGGCACAACTGGGCCCTGTTTAGTCACCCCTTCTTCCTTTCTGTGAGCGCCGAGGTGGGGGTTGGATGTTTGGGGGTAGTTAGGAAGGACCTGAGTCTCACAGATTGGTGCCAGCATTTGTCATAGTTTTGGTCTTCTGTGACTTAGGAGCTTTGGGGCTGTTGGAAGGGCTCACTTTTCTCTTCTATAAAACTATGGCCATGGATTAGATGTGCTTAAAGGACCCTTCTGGTGCCATGAATCTCCAGAGAGGAGCCTCTCCACCTTATCAGCCCTCGCCAGAGGGGAGATTATGGGAATGGGAGCCAAGACAGGAACAGTTGGGGCCCAGGAGAGAGTGGACACTGGAGGGTGACATGCCAGAGGCCAAAGGCATCATCACCCTCCCTATTTACCTTTCCTCCAGGTCCACCCTAGAGCTGAGGGTGGGCGTGGGCAGGACCCAGAGAATCTCACGGTGCGGTGAGGAAGTGCAACTCTCTCTGCAGTGGGCACTGCCCTCACCTCCCAGGAGAGCTTAGAAGGGCAAAGGGAGCCAAATCCTCCCTTGGGCCCCACCTGAAAAACCACCAACTGGGCTTCCTCTCACTGGGCTCAGCCCCCGCTTCCAACCTTGGGAAGGAAACATGCAGTTCTTCTCACTAGCTTGTCCCTCCTGGGGGCTGGGACTCCAGGTGGCTTAAAACAGTGGGAGAAGGGGAGAGGGAGGGGTTGAAGGAGGAGAGGAAACAGAAGGGGATGGTGGAGGGGGTGGAGGGCCAATGTCACCAGTTCTGTGTTGTGGATTCTGCTCAGCTCAGCGACCCCTTTTCTCTGCCCCCCCTCCCCTCAGTTTGGAAAGGTCCTCTGTTTGCATCTCTAGTTTATTAACTATCAAGTTTGTGCTCACCAGCACTTTCCATCAAACTTAAAAAAGTAGGAGGAGGATGCTTTGCCATCTGTTCACTCTCTCTTTACAAATTTTTCTGATTTCCCCACAACCAATTTCCCCTCCTTCCAAAGAGCTGTCAGCGCTGGCCCTTCTCAGAGGCTTTCTCTGATTAGAGCAGGGGGCTCAGGTGGTGGCTCTGAAGGTATTTGGTTTCAGCTTGCAACCCTGCCTGTCCTCAGCCCCAGATCTCCTTGCTCTGGGATGTCAGAGGTCCTGGTTCCTGAGCCAGCCGGTAGAAGGGACAGCTCTTTCCCCAGGTCGAAAGTGCAGTGGAGGAGGGTGAAGTTCCAAGATCAGAGGGTGACCTGGCCTACATGTTTCTCAAGAGATGGGACCTCCAATGACCACTGTGCTCAGTGAACTATCTCACCAGCTTTTGTTTTTATTTTTACTTTTTAGCTATTCCTCCCCAGCCATCATGGTGCTGCATGCACATTGTAGACATTTTGAGTAATACAGAAAATGATAGAGATTGTAGGAAATCACCCATAGGTGTATTACCCACGGGTAACATTGGCATCTTCCCTTCCAGTCCCCTTCCTTTTGCATCAGTTCTTTTTTTTTTTTAAGATTTTATTTTTATTATTTATTTATTTGAGAGAGAGAATGAGAGAGAGAGAGAGAGCATGAGAGGGGGGAGGGTCAGACGGAGAAGCAGACTCCCCACCGAGCAGGGAGCCCGGTGTGGGACTCGATCCCAGGACCCTGGGACCATGACCTGAGCCGAAGGCAGATGCTCAACCGACTGAGCCACCCAGGCGCCCGCATCAGTTCTTTATATATGAGATCAAAGAGCACAAACTCTGTTCTCCACTCCTTTTACAACTTAACCCTATACCAGTAGGATTGTCCTATGATATGAAGATTCTGTAAGCATCATTTAAAATGGCAGCATGACGTCCTGTCCAAAGGATATGCCTATTTTACTTAACAATGGGCCTATTTTTTTGGTTATGCAAGGTGTTTCCACTTTTAAGTTATTATAAATGAATCTGAAAATAACATATTGGTGCACAAGGCTTTAGGACAGATTCCAGGAGTGCGACAGCCAGAAGGACTGGTTTCCCTTAATCCTAGGCAGGCTGAGCTTTTCCCAGCCTCCAGTCCTTCAGCCCCATTATGAGCCTCAGGCCTATTCTTAAGTCAGTTACTATATTTCACCTCAGAACTTTCTCAAAGTCTGTATCAGTTCACATTCCTACCAGCACTGGATGGGCATCCAGGTTATTTGGAAAGGCCACTTGCAAGCTAGAAAAACCTTTATGTTGCTTTGATCGCAAGGAAAGTTATGCACCCTGATCCCCATCATGGCCAGTCCCCTGAGCCTGTGCCCCAAATAGTTACAGTATTAACTGTCACTAGAGAACCAATAATTCCTTGGCGAAGGCCAACTTTGTTCTGAGTGCTCCGTATATAGAATCTAATCCTCACAGCAACCCTGAGAGATAGTGACATTCCCATTTTATAGATGAAGAAAGAGGGGCTCAGAGAAGAGAAAGAATCCTTCCAAGGGCACATGAGTGAGAGACAGAGAGGTGTAGACCCAGATTGTCTAGTCCCTAATACCCTGCTGGTGCTGCACATCACAGGGGGGTCAAGGAAGGGGGCAGCGCACTGAGACTAAGTGCTAAGCTGGGCTTCCTAAGGGCTTGGGAGTCAGGGGTGAGTGTGAGGTGGGGGTTGCTCTGGTTTTGGTTTTGGTTGTGGTTTTGGCCTCACCACCTGGGTCATCTGCCACTGAGATCGAGGCCGACTGGTGCCTGAGGGCTGTCTGCTCAAGGCTGTGTTCCTGGAAGGACAGATCTTATAATTTGTTTTTATCTTCTAGCTTGGAGATATAATTGACATATCGCATAAGTTTAAGGTGTACAAGGTAGTGATTTGATATATGTATGTATTGCAAAATGATGATCACAATAAGGTTAGTTTTTTTTTTTTAAGATTTTATTTATTTATTTATTTGAGAGAGAGAACAAGCAGTAGGGAGGGGCAGAGAAGGGAGAAGCAGACTCCCCGCTGAGCCGGAAACCTGACACAGGGCTTGATCTCAGGACTGGGAGATCATGACCTGAGCTGAAGGCAGACGCTTAACTGACTGAGCCATCCAGGTGCCCCCACAATAAGGTTAGTTAACACATCCATCACTATACACAGTTACAATTTTTTTTTTTTTTTTTGGTGCTGAGAATTTCTCAAATCTACTCTAGCAACTTTCAATTATACAGTATAGTATATTGTTAACTACAGTCACCATGTTGTACATTACATCCTTACAATTTACTCATCTTATAACTGCAAGCTTGGACACTTTGACCACCTTCACCCCATTGGCACCTCCACCACTGGCAACCACCAATATTCTTTCTGTTTCTGAGTTTGGTTTTTTAGATTCCACATATAAGTGAGATTACACAGTCTTAGTCTGACTCATTTCACTTAGCGTAATGCCCTCAAATTTCATTCATGTTGTTGCAAAAGGCAGGATTTCCTTTTTTATGGCTGAATAATATTCCATTATAGCTATATCTCCGTATCACATTTTCCTTTATATATAAATCACATTTTCTTTATCCATTCGTTCATTGATGGACACTTAGGTTGTTGCTATGTGTTGGGTTATTGGGAATAGATTGATTTAATTGATTTCATTTTATTTCATTTTATTTATTTATTTTTAAAGATTTTATTTATTTATTTGACAGAGAGAGACACAGTGAGAGAGGGAACACAAGCAGGGGGGGTGGGAGAGGGAGAAGAAGGCTTCCCATCGAGCAGGGAGCCCGATGTGGGACTCGATCCCAGGGCCCTGAGATCATGACCTGAGCCGAAGGCAGACGCTTAACGACTGAGCCACCCAGGCGCCCTGATTTAATTTATTTTAGAGAGAGAGAGAGAGAGAGAGAGAGAGAGTGGGGTGAGGGACAGAGGGAGAGAATCTCAAGCAGACTTTGTGAGGAGCGTAGAGCCCAACATAGGGCTCACTCTCACAACCCTGAGATCATGACCTGAGCCAAAATCAAGAGTCAGATGCTTGACTGACTGAGGCACCCAGGTGCTCCTGGGCTGTTGGGAAAAATGCTGCAATGAACATGGGGGTAGGTATCTCTTCAAGATAGAGATTTTCTTTCCTTTGGATATATACCCAGAAGTGGAATTGCTGGATCATATGGTAGTTCTATTTTTAATTTTTTGAGAAAACTCCATCCTGTTTTTTTATAGGATCTACATTCTAGAAAATTCTACATTCCCACCAACAGTGCACAGGGATTCCCTTTTCTCTGCATCCTCGCCAAGTCTGGGTATCTCTTGTCTTTTGGACAATAGCCATTCTAATAGGTGAAGTGGTAGCGCATCGTGGTTTTTGATTTGACAAATCTTGTCATAATTTTAATGCAGGTGGATGGAGACTTTCCAAAGCTGCTGCTTCTGTCCCAAATCCAAGGTCCAGGCTGCAGGGGACCAGGGACCTCATTTGCCTGAGTAGAGGTGGTGCAGCTGCTCTCTACTGTCTTGGGGGGAAAAAACAGTCTTAATTTAATATCCTTGGACATGTAACCTCCTGCAAACACAAATTTAATAGCTGAAAAAATATGATTATGTATATGCTCATCTGTGCACAGTTTTTTCTTTTTGGTTTACTCTTCCTTCACCCTTCCCTCTGTTTCTCCTTCTATATCGTGTCCTGCCCCAGCCAGGTGAGCCAAGGTCAAAACTACTGTCCCTCCTGCCATAGTTCTTCATGTTCTTGAATGCTTACATGTACGTGCATGTACAGATATGTGTGCCTATCCTGTATGTGATGTGGACCCAAATAGTACATGTACAGCAATATTTGGTGATTCATTTATTAAAATGAATCCAGTTAGGACCTCCTGATTGTATTTGCTTTTTTTTATCCAACCTTGCTTCCCTGAGACCCCTTTAAGCCACCTGTTATATGTCTAATTTATTCCGTTAAATAGTAGCATAATATTCATGATGTGGTTGTATTCCCCCATTAATGGTAATTCCATTTGTTTCCATTTTTTTCCTCACTATAAGCCCTGCTGCCCCAAGTGCTCTCACACACATGTACTAGTGATTTTATCTCTATAGGATGGATTTCCAGCAGGGGGATTGCGAGATCAAAAGTCATACGCTTTTGGAATTTTAGTGATAGCATTAGATGGCTGTCTAAAATGGTTGTGATATTTTTAAAAAAAATATCTTATTTATTTATTTGTCAGACATATATATAGAGAGAGCACAAGCAGGGGGAATGGCAGGCAGAGGGAGAAGTAGGCTCCCTGCGGGACTAGATCCCAGAACCCTGGGATCATGACTGGAGCCTTAACCAACTGAACCACCCAGGCATCCCAAATGATTGTGATATTTTATATTTCCACAGACAACATAGGACAGTTTGTCTGCATCCATACCAGCAACAGGAGTTACAGCTTTTCATTTTTTTGCCCTTCAAAAGGGCATAAAGTGATATTTTGTTGCTATGTAATGTTTATTTCCATGCCTGCTAGTGAATTTGAGCATCTTACCAGGTTTGCAAGCTATCTGAACTTGCAACTCTGGATTTTTTTCTAGTTTGATTTGTCCGTGTTCCTTTGCAATGATTGCCTTTTTCCTACCACACGTGTACCTGCTGTTTGCGTGTTTTAAGTATTAATTTTGTACCATCTGCATTATAAATAATTTTCCTTCCAAAATTGCTTTACTATTGTTTGTTTAGGGGATATTTTACAGTTCAAAGGACTTTTGCTTTCTTTGTAATTTTTCATAGCCAAATATATCTATCTTTTATAGCTTTTGGGTTCTCAATCCTGATTAAGAACTGTGTTTTCTGATCTTATCTCATATATATTGTGTTTTGGTTTGCTGGAGCTGCCGTAACAAAATACCATAGACCGGTGGGGGGGGGCTTAAACGACAGAATGTTACTTCTCACAATTCTAGAGGCCGGGAAGTCCAAGATCAAGGACCTGGAAAATTTGGTTTCTGGGTAGGGCTTTCTTCCTGGCTTGTAAACTTTAACATCCAGTTAATTTTTAATTACCCGATAAAAAATAACTGTATTCAAAATGGAATTGTATGTATTTTATATATTGACTTCTGGAGAATTGGTATTTTATGAAATCAACTCTTAATTTGTTTTATGGTTCCCTTCGTAGGTCTTGTACCTTTGTTGTTAAATTTATTTTTCAAAAACCTGCCAATCAGGAGGTCCTCTGATATACTACTGTGATTTCTTGTCTTCAAAGATGACTGCCAGCCCTCACCTCCATTCCTGCACCATCCAGCTACTCTTTCTAGAGATGGGATCGATTCCTCTTTCCCTTGACTCTGGGCTGGCCTTATGACTTTGCTTTTACCCACAGACTGTGGTGGAAGTGACACATTGTGGCTTCCAACCTGAGACCTTAAGACATCTTTCAGCTTCTGCTTTTGCACTCTTGGAAGCCAAGTGCCATTTAAAGGGGCTTGGGCCGGGGCGCCTGGGTGGCTCTGTCGGTTGAACGTCTGATTCTTGGTTTCAGCTCAGGTCATGATCTCATGGGTTGTGAGACCGAGCCCTGCACTGGGCTCTGTGCTCAGTGGGGAGTCTGCTTGAGATTCTCTTCCTCTCTCCCTCTGCCCCTCCCCCTGTTTGTGCTCAATCTCTCTCTCTCTCTCTCTCAAATAAATAAGTAAATCTTAAAAAAAAAGGGGGGGGCTTGGGTTGGACCACAGAATGGACAGAAGCCGTGTAGACAGAGGGAGGCCTCATCAGCGCCCAGCCTTTCTGACCATTCCAGCTGAGGTGCCAGACAAATGAGTGAAGCCATGTTAGGTGTCCCAGCCCCAGCTATGTTTCCAGCTGAGGGCAGCCCTGTGAACAACTCCCGCCGACACCACAAAGAGGAGAAACTCCTAGCTGAACCCAGCTGGAAGCACAATCATAGGAAACAATGTCTTTGTTTTAAGCCACTAATTTTGGGGTAGCTGGTTATGAAGCAATAAACAACCGAAACACATACAAAAGACTATAAAAGTATGTGACAGTCACACACACACACACACACACACACACGGATACCACCACCTAGTATAGGAACAAAAATTACTAGTTACTTAGAAGTTCCTTGCTCACATCCTTTTCCTTCCCTGCCAGAGATAACTATTACCCTGAATTTCCTGTTAATCATTCCCTTGCTGTTTTTTAAAGGTTTATTTATTTTTTTGAGGGAGGAGGGGCAGAGGGAGAGAAAGAATCTCAAGCAGACTCCCCACCGAGCATGGAGCCCAATGCCGGGCTCGACAAGGGGCTCAGATCTCACAACCCTGAGATCATGACCTGAGCCGAAATCAGGAGTCAGACTGAGCTACCCAGGCTCCCCCATCCCCTCACTACATCTATGTACATATCTTAAAACGATATTTTAGTTTTGACTTTTGCATAAAACGCATCATGCAGTATGTATGCTCTGTCACTGTTTTTGTTGAATACTTTGTCAGATTTATCCACAGTGATGAGTTAGCGATAGTTCATTTCATTTTCCGTGCTGTACTGCACTCTATTCTCAATAACATTTGGATTGTCCCAGCACTTTGCTCCTATGCTGCGAATATCTATTTTAAATTATATTTCAAAACTATTTTTTATTTGGTTGAAATTTTTATCAAGGTAAAAAATTGACAGATTTGATCGATTTTAAAACATGTACATCATCTTCAAGGGTAATGAGTTCCACAAGGCTTGTTACAAGGATACAGCAGTCCTTTCTTGTCCAGCCCACCCCAAATATTTTCCTACTCCTCTGGGCCGACCACTTTCCACTTTTAACTGACAATTTCATTCTTTCTGTCCACATCTCTACATAGCATGCTTATAATGCTACTTGATTTTTTTGAAGATTTAGTTCTTTTTCCTATGAACCTTGTCACCTCAATGCATATGCCATCTTCCCATTCCCCCATCCTGCCATAAATTACGTTGTAATCATTTCTAGACGCATATTATGATGCTATAAGTGCTTTCACAGTCGTTTACATCTTGAAATGTCACCAATAGGATAGTTATTTCTTCGTCTTGGAGGAAGCCTGTAGAAGGCACCCTCCCTTCTACGTAATTGTCTGATTTGAATTTTTGCAACTGAAATGCAAGACTTTACATTTAATTTTTTCTTGTTTGTTTGGACCATCATTCTCTCTGTGAAATAGCTTTGTACACTGGATTATCTTTCATCTTTACACCCCCCCAAGCCTAGCACGTTGGCTGACATGCACTGGTATGAGCAAATGACTTGTTAGATGGTAGGAATTCAGCAGAGCGTCCAGATGGCCTAATGCCCGCTCTGCTAATCGGGTTCCTTTCTCAGGGTTCCTGAGAGACAAGTACTCACAAGGAACTCTTGCAAATGAGAACCAGTGCCCCTCAGCGCTATCTGGGCCTGTGTCCAACACCAACGATGCTTTCTCCCCGAGTGTGGCGTTCTAGTAAAGAGGTGTTGGATTATGAATCTCAAGCAACACACCGTTCTATAATTTTATAGGCAAGCAAATGAAACTAAAAGGCCTGTAGTGTCTGGAATTATTCTGTTAGCCAGAATCAGGGCTGCGCTCCCAGGCAAGTTCTTTTTCAATTCTTTAGTTGTAAGGAATGGGAATTTTGAGAACCCAAGGATCTGAGGTGGGTCAAGGAGTTTCATTTCCCTTCACCCCCTGTAACTTATAATGCCTGAGGTTGCTGCCTGGTCCCTTCCCAGCTCCGAGGGGGCAGCCAGGAATCAGAATGCTCTTAGGTGTAAAAAGAGCCACTCTCCACAGTGAGGCAAAGGGCACTGGCTTGTCCAAGGCCTGACCCTAGGCCAGCTTTGTCCCTTGACTAAGTATTCCTGGGGGCAGGGGTAAGAATGTTTTGAATTCTTTTACCATGTCCCTCAGGGCAGAAATTAAGAGCCCAAGATGACATCCAAACACAACCTTCTTTTACTTTTATTTGGAACACTGATAAACAAGTTTTCTATCAATTTATTTGTACCAATAAACCCAGCATGGTTTCTAAACAAAAGGTACATTGAGTGGTAGGTCTGCAGGTGTTTCGTGCTCTCCTCCCTCACTGGACACGCAACTGATTTTCTGGAAGGGGCACAATGGCCTTGGTGGCCTTGCTTAAGAACAATAGACAATGACAACCATTAATCCAAATTTGCTTCCCTGCAGAAGGAGAAGGGCTTTGCATGGACCGGTCAGGGGGACTCAGGCTCCCTGTTGGGGACTTCCCAGAGGGTCTTTCGAAGCACTACTTGTCTCCCTTAAGAAAACATATGACACCTTTTACAATGTGTGCTATTTTCTATAATTTATCGAGGATTATTGTTGGCGACTCTAATGACAATTTGGACATTTATTTTAAAATAATAAAGTGCGAAACACTTGAGCCCAGACGGAATCTCAGGTGGAGTGGGTAGGAGCTTTCTGTTTCTTCTCTCTTACGAGTGTGGCTGTAGACTGTTTGTTGGTCCTGGGGATGGCAGTCGCCGTACCTGGCCACAGGTCTGGGCTCATGACTTGGGCCTGGCTGACTGTGGGCCCCCCAGTCTTGGCGACAGTGATTGGTTTCAGCTGTGAGGCCTGAAGGATAGCCAGAGCCTGGGACTTGTCTACAGACACCAGGGGAGAGGGGACTCTTGTCCTGAGGCTGCTGGGTTTGGGGAGGGGAGATCTGACTGATTAGCCATCTCCCGGGGCATGTGCGGACTGTCTCTGCAGAGCGAAGCTAAGGAGACAAGCGGAGAAGACAGAGATCACGCGGGAGGAGTAGTGAGGGCAAAGACAAAGCGGGGAGAGTGAAAGTCCTGGTCGCCCCGAGGCCTCCTTCTGACCTTCCAGGCCGGAGACCTTTGCCCCATAGTTCTTCCCACGCCGGGATGGCGCCGGCCCTCCCCGTGGGGGCATCAGCCACCGTCCTCTCCAAAATCCCCTCCCTCCTCTTGATCAGCTCAGATGAATTCAGTCACCTGCACTCGAGAATCCTCATTAACAGACCGTGTTAGCCTTGCATTCTTTCTGCGTGTCTCTACTTGGCCTTTTCCACCTTGAGGATAACCTTCTCTGGTGAAGATGTTCGAGAAGAGGTGTTGATGAGCCCTGCTTTCTTTCTGTTCTTGCTTTAACATGACAGCCCCTTTTCCAGGCACCAGCTTGCCCTTCTCTTGCTTTTCTGCGTTCTCTGAGCACAACTTTGCTCAACCATTTGGAATCCTTAGCTGTTTTCCTAAAGCCTGTTCATTCCGGACTGTGGATATTTTTACACTCCTCATAGAATTTCAGTCTACACTTTTAAAGCTCCTCCCATTTTTCTGGATATATTATCATTAACTTCAAAACATAAATAGGGTACAGGTCTTCTATATTTTCATACATAGAATTATAAAAGTAAGAGGTGTTTATGATACAGAACATGAAAATCCAGAAGTGGTCAAAGGAGAAAAACTATAAAATAAAGGAATGTAAAATAATAAAACAATGTCATCACTGCATCCAGAGACAAATATTAATATTTCTATAAGTGGTCTTCTTGTGTATTCCATACATATCTATATATCCACGCTATTTTATTTTTATTTTTTTTAAAGATTTTATTTATTTATTTGAGAGAGAGAGAGAATGAGAGATAGCATGAGAGGGAAGAGGGTCAGAGGGAGAAGCAGACTCCCTGCTGAGCAGGAAGCCCGATGCGGGACTCGATCCCGGGACTCCAGGATCATGGCCTGAGCCGAAGGCAGTCGCTTAACCGACTGAGCCACCCAGGCACCCTATCCACGCTATTTTAAAATCCAGCTTCAACAGGAGGAGAGAAAGCACTGCCTCCCAAGGATTTTGTCCCTTTCATGGCTTTGGGCAGTTCTTTCTTTTGGCTCCGATGTAAGTCCTGAGAAGCCACACCGCTTTCTCTTGTCACTGCTTCTCTTTTCTAGCTTTAAATTGTCAGAGAGGCCAGGCAATGCTTTCTCAGGGGCTCTGATGGAGACAGAGCAGAACTTCTGGGGCAGGCCCATCCCTGCTCCCCGTCCCCCGGGGCCTGCTGCGTCCGGGTTTATGGTAAGTGTTCAGGGAGGAATTTCCAGGCCTTCCATCCGGCTGTGCATGTTTCCAGCACGAGCGCGCTTGTGTCCACTGATCTTCACGGAAATGCCGGGCATTGTGCACGGGAGCGCGTTTCCATGTGTGCACGTCCTTCTCTGCTCTTTGCTGCCACTTCCTGTCCTCTCGCTGACCAGCGTTATGGCCACGATCCTGGGGGGGGGGGAACACATCTGGATTTGAACACGGTTTTCGGCACTGACTCAGTCATGTGACCCCAAACAAGCTTCCTGGTGAGGCTTTTGGACCTGATCGTGCTCCTCTGAGGAGCGGGGGGAAGTTGATCTGAGAGAGGCAGGCTGGGCTTCTCGGAAGGAGGTGACGGTGCTTAGTGATCTCAGGAATCCCGGGGGGGGGGGTCGTCCTCGACCCCGGCAGAAACACTGCGCAAAATCCCAGCCCCGCCTGCGCCCCAGAGCCTGAAAGGGATTTTGTGCAGGTCAGACCTTTTCTCTTTTTCTTCTAGAACCTGAGATAGGAGGAGACTTGGAGCTATAGTAGAGTGAGAGGTCAGTGACCGATAGCAAATATTGTGAAAGTGTTTTGATATGGAGTAAAGGAGAGAGAGAGAGAGAGAGAGGGAACGGTGGGCCTGAAAAAGCAGGGGTCTGGGGTGGGGACAGAAAAGAGGGCAGCAGGGTGGAGGCAGCCACAGACAGTGTCCTGGCTTTGGACGTTCTGGCGGTTGTTTAATCCTTTGTTGTTTCTTGGACACGGTGTTGGCCGAGACCCAGATGCCTTGCGGCCCCGGGCTCGCCCCTGCCTTCGTCTGTTGTCCTGGGCAGTCCCGCCAGCTAGCTGCTCTTGGCAGAAATAAAATGGACGGTGTTGAGGTCTGAGAGGCAATGAGAGTTCAAGGAGATGTCTCCCATCAGGATGTGCACAGAGAGATGTATGGTGGATCTGGGCTCCCAGGGCACCTATCAGTTACTCGAGAGAGTCTTCCAGAAGAAGGTGGGACTCTCTGGGGCCTGAGGGTCCATCCTGCGGACATGCTGGTACCGGGCGAACTTACAGATAGGACAGCTGGGACGTCGGAGAGCGGATGAATGCAGAAGGACCCCCAGTTTTCCAGCACCCGCAGCTGCCTCCTCAGTGGGGGGGAGGCCTGGCACCTTCTCCGGCTCCTGCGACCCTGCAGGATGCCACCAGATGGCAGGTTGGGTGAGTGTGGAGAGCAGGCTGGGCTAAGAGTGTACGTAAGTTGAGAAGGATGAGTGAGTGAGTAAGAGAGGCAACCTATTGGGAACATTCAGGATGAGGAAAAAGTGGGGCGGGAGAGATCAGGGAAAAAACTATCAACCAGGCCGATTTCTTTCTTTATTCTGAGCAGAGGCCTTTTCTGCCAAAGAGCCAAGGAGAATTCAAGGATGGCCAGCGTTCATTCATTTATCCAACCACTAATTACTCATCTGGCAGCTATTGACGTGTGCTGGGGGTACAGAGAAGAGGGTGGTCTCTGTTTTCAAGTCCCTTATAGCCCATTCTGCCTCTGTGCGTTGGCTCACACCGCCCCTTGCCTGACCCTCTCTCCCCGTCTCATCTATTCCAGACGTTCCCAGCCTCAGCACAGTTGGCATTTGGGGATGGGGATTTCTTTGTTGTGGTGACTGTTCTGTGCATTGTAAAACTTTTAGCAGCATCCCTGGCCCCTACCCACCAGCTGTCACGGCCCCTCCTGAATTGTGACATCCAAACATGTGTCGAGACATTGCCAGAGATCCGTTGGGGGGCAATGGAACCACTGATTCATTTTGACTTTATCCATATTTCATAACCGTACTCAGGTCCTCCTGCATGAAGCTTGCTTTGGCTGCTTCTGCTCATTTGGATTCCCCTTTCCTTTGGGATCCCATGCCAGATCTTGCTGCCGCAAGACCATTCGACATGTAACCTTCTCCCCCACTCCCCTCTGACCTCTGCAAGAAGGCAATCCTGACGATGGTCCCGGAGCTGAAGATTTCATTCAGGCACCGTGGCAAGCCTATCACCTCTCCGAGAACGGGCTGCTTTCATCGGCCAGGGAGACCCAGCTTCCTCAACTCTCAAATCCAATGCAGTGCTAGGTCGGAAATTTCCAACCATCCAACATAAAAGATACAGAGGGGCCAATTGGGTATAGGTTTCTAGGTACCCATTCTCTTTAAAAGAAGCAGATTGTATGTTTTATACACTGAGTTTCTGTCTGGTGTTATGTCGGGAGGGGACCATGGAGGGAAAAAAATGTCAAAAACTATTATATTATCTTAAAGACTTTTCTAATATTTGATAATGAGATATCATTTGTATTAATTATATCCCTCAATTAGGTGTGAGGGCCTTCAAGGCCTGCTACCTTGGTGATATTTCCACAGAGCCAACTAGCTCAGGGCTGGGCTCACAGAAGGTTCAATAAACATTTGCTGTTTGATCACGTTTTTGCTCCAGTGCCGGAGATGATTTTACTCTGATGTGGGGCCCTGGCATGTGAAATCTCCCTATCTCAGTTAAGAGGGTTTCATTTGCAAAGGAAACCTCACCACAATAGCTTGAACAAATAGTGGTTTCTTTCCCTCACGTGAGAAAGCAATGTCAGGGCCGGCTTCTTGAAGGTTTTCTGGGCCCTTCTCTCAGTGAGGGCTCAGTGCCTACAGCCGGGGAAGGCGGGCAGCCGGAGGCCCACACACAGAGCCCCGCACCTTCACTGGTCTTGTGCCTGGGGCCGGTGCAGGCTCCAGTCCCTGAGCTCGCCCACTGCCCGGCCAGGCCACTCGAGGTGGCCCCTGGAGAGTGGGGACAATGGTTCACTGCTCCTGGACTGGGGTGAGTCTGTCTGTGGCTTAGGCTTCCCTTTCCTCTGGACAGAGGTGGCTATTGGAATTGACGGCTCCCCAACAAGGAAACAATTAAGTAAGCCAGACAATGCTGCCTGTTTTTGAAATCCCATGGGTTTAAGCAGGCTTAGAAGGACCAATATGAGAATTAACCCAATAAACTCTTTCATTCTTTATGTTCCTGGAGCAAGGGAAGGAAACCTATAAAAGGAATCCCTTTTCTTCTGTTGTCACCCTTCTAGTGACCCCTGCAGCTGCTCCCTCAAACAGTCCCGTACCCCACTTCCTGATTCATTTCTCTACTCATGTCCCTCCACTGCTCGAAAGTTCTGACCTTCATCTATACCCAGACCCCATATCGGACTTCTGCTTCTAGTAGAGGAAGTCCAGCTACTCTGGGCCAACCTTCCTTCTGAAAACTACTGAAACAATCCGAAAAAATGTTTAAACAATTTTTTCTCTGAAACATCAAAAATCAAATAGGACAGTGAGGGATTAGCAAACCAAAATCTAGACGGCAGAAATCCAGAGAGGTGAGCTTGGCATATAGGGCTATGTTTGCCCAGAAGGCATTAGCTTCTAGCCAGTCTTCATGTGATTTTTGCACCTGCCACAATGATGTTCCCCCTAGCTACCCTGATTCCTCTGTCCACCAAAGTCCTAGTGCCTTAATAGACCGACGCACTCAAGGTTGGATTTATTATACACTCTTTGTACCGTGGTTTATTTGGAGGATAAGTTTTAATTTTCCTAGAATATAGGTTTCTGAAGGACAAGGATCATGTCTTCAATTGTGTTTGTCACAGTGCCTTACACAGGGGAGACACGAAATAAATAATTTCTACAGAAATCTGTAACCGTGAAAAGCCATTTAATATCTGTGACTCATCTTCTCAGCTGTTAAAATGATTAAAACAATATCTGGTCTAACATATTTCACCAGATTGCTGAGAGGCTCAAGTGGGCTAGTAGATATGAAAGAGCTTGGATCATGTAATATGCTGTAGAGAATTACTAACAGTAATGAGCACTGAGGATCAAGCAGCCATTGGGTATTTATAACAGGAGGATGGTGCATGTGCCCCTTCGGATCACGACATTTGTATCTTTGGGGTAAATATCCAGTAGTGAATTGTATAAGACTGGTGAATCACAGACCTGTACCCCTGAAATAAATACTACATTATATGTTAAAACAAACAAACAAACAAACAAACAGGAGGACGGAACTATCAATGGTTAGAGGTTAATGAGAATCAAAAGTCATTGTCTGAGCCCTTGGGTCGCTGGCACCAGGACCCAAGTCTTCCCTTCACTCACTTCTGCAGTGATGTTTACCGAGGACGTCTGCTATGACTGGCACTGTGTCAGGCTCTGGATGTGCAGAAATAAAACCGTTTCTGCCCACACCTTACTCAGTCTGGTGAGGGACCAGGTAAAGGTGGCAAGTGATATAACAGAGATATTTATAAAGTGCCAAAAGAGCACTGAGGGGAGACACCTGACATGAGAAGAGAGATGGATACTAGGAGGCCTTCCTGGAAGAGGTGACCACTGAAACAAGTTCTGAGGGACAAATAGGAGGCAATCAGTGGAAGAAACGAGCTATCTCAAAAGAGGGAACAGTCTGTGTAAAGGACTGTTTTTTTGAAATCCCATGGCTTTAAGTAGGAGTCAAAGAGCAAGTCTTCTTAAGGAAAGTTTTACCCGTTTTATGCAGAGGAGGAGGCCTGTTGACTCGAGTGCCTGAGAGTTACATGAGGACCACATTAGTGAAGGCCTCCAGCGGCCTCAAGCACAGCTCTAAGTATGCGCTCTCTTCTCTCCAAGACACTGTCTAGATCACGTGGTCCAGCACTTCTGAAACTCCAGCATGAATCAGAATCTCTTGGAGAGTTCGCTCAAAGACATACTGCTGGGCTCACCTTTGAGCTTCCTATTTAGTGGGGGGAGGGGGGTTGGGGGGGAGAATTTGCATTTCTGACAAGTTCCCAGGTGATGCTGCTATCGCTGCTCTGGGGACCACTGGGAGAACCACTGCTGTAACCCAACCTTTTTTTCTCGCGGCTGAGACCTGGAGGGGAAGTGTGTCAGCCCAGGTCACACAGCTGATTAAGGCGAACTAGTCCAACAACAGGAACTCTTTCCCCCTCCAGCGGAGCCCCTCCCTTCTTGGATCTTGGAAAACCTTTCCTCCCTTCCAACCTCTCTTCCTCCCTGCCATCCTCCCTCCCCCCGCAGGAACTTCCCCTCACAGCGCTCGCTCCCTTTCAGGCCCCTGTAAGGCAGAGAGATCGCGTGTTCCAATTTACACTACAATCCAACTTTTCAAGACCGCAACGTGTTAACCGCAGGTTCAATCGCAGATTTTCCGGCAGGCACCGCGGCGGCTCCCGACCCAGCAGTGGGATCCGCCCATCTCGGTCCAGGGAGCCTGGCTCTGCGGACCGTGGCCCCCGGGCGGGGGGGGGGGAAGCGCAGCCCCGCGGGCGACAGTCCGGTCCCCCAGGCCGCCGGTCCCCACAGCGACTGGCCGCCCGAACACGGCGCCCTCGAGTCCCCGGCCGCTGAAGGGAACTTCCCAAGGGGCTGGGGTGGTGATGAGCACCGGCCGCCGGCAGCCCGCCAGTCCCGCCCCCTCGCGGTTCTCAAGCTCAGGGTCCTCCACTCCCCCCCACCACCCCGCAGTACAGCCTGCTTCCCAAGACGGGTGCCTCCTGCTGGCTGAGTTCTCGGAGTCCTGGAGCCTGGAACGCGGCTCGGTGTCGGGCTCTCTGCAGCCCACCGCGGGCTTACTAAGGGCAACAAACAGTGTTGGGTGCATCACCAGCAAAGGACGCAGCCCTGCGGGCGCCCGTTCTCTTCCATTTCTTTAGAAAGCGTGTATCATGGGTCTGCCATTCACCTTGACCTTTGCTAGACATCGTGTGGCAATCAAACACGCGAGGCGCACACTTTCTGCCTTCCAGGAACTTATATTATTTTTTTTTTAAGATTTTATTTATTTATTTCACAGAGAGAGAGAGAGAGAGAGCGAGAGCAGGAACACAAGCAGGGGGAGTGGGAGAGGGAGAAGCAGGCTTCCCGCAGAGCAGGGAGCCAGATGCGGGGCTCTATCCCAGGACCCTGGGACCATGACCTGAGCCGAAGGCAGATGCCCAAAGACTTGAGCCACCCAGGTGCCCCTGCCCTCCAGGAACTTAAAGGTAAGGCTGGGGAGACCAGCACTGAGCACAGCAGGCCGCGTTCACAAACCACTCTACTCCCCGGGTTTGGAGGCGCCTCCAGAACTGATACGAGCTGGACCCATGTTACCGTCTGCAGCGTGGGTGTCAAGAAAGGTCCCTTGCGTGGTCCACAGAGGCTTCAGGGAGGAAGCGGGGCTGGAAGTGGACTTTGGAGGGGTAGACGGAAGGAGAGGGGACCTTCCAGGTTGGGAGTGACCTGGCGGGGGGCAGTGAGATGAGGAATGGCCGGGCCTGCGGGGGGTGGGGGTGGGGGAGCTCCTCTAGGTGGTGTGTTGGCAGGTGGAACTTGTTCTCCAGCCTCCGGTCTTTATGCAGACCTTTATATTTTGGGTGACCAGCCACCTGGTAAGGCCACAGCATGTGCTGCATCCGACTTAGGACAAAGCAGAGTAACACAATTCTGTGGACTCTGGTTTTCTGCTTCTCTCGGAGCCATTGGGAAAATGGCACATGCCCTGGGCAGGGGCAGGTGCTCCGAACCCGGAAACAGGGAGCCGGCTGGAGTTTTATGGACAGCCATATAACAGGAGTGTGACATTTATCTTCCAGGGTGATCTTTTTTTATTAAGAGGGCCTGTTTAGATATGGTTAATAGCTTATTCAAACCAGTTGGGCAGGCCTGAAGGCAATGCCAGTTTCGGTGGGTTCTTGGTTAATAATATGAGCAGTGCAGGAAGAGAAGGATGGAATGAGGTGAGCAGAGCTGAAGAAAGGATTCCCGGTGGAGGACTGATGTTTATGGGAGGCTCTGAAAAAAATTTACATATGCTAATGTTTTTTGGTCCTAACACACCTTTTCTCCCTGAAAAGAGAACGAAATCTGTAATACAATAGCTCCAAAGAAAACAAAGTATCAAGTCATTTTTAGATTTAACAGGTAGCAAGTATTGGCGTGCCTGGGTGGCTCAGTCAGTTAAGCGTCTGACTCTTGATTTCAGCTCAGGTCATGCATGATCTCAAAGTGGTGGGATCGAGCCCCAGGACAGGCTCCGCGCTCAGTGGGGGAGTCTCCTTGAAGATTCTCTCTCCCCCCTCCCTCTTGCCCTCTCCCCATTTGAGAGCACACACACGTGTGCACACACACTCTCTCTCTCAAATAAATTAAAAAAAAAAAGTTGCAAGTATTCATGAGACCCTACTGCTGGGGGTGGTGTGGAGGGGGGCATCTTCCCACATCTGGTGTGAAGTTGATGGTCTTCATCTGGTTCGTGGAGGAGGCTGTGGGTGTGAGATAGAGAAGAAATACCAGGGGGACTGCTGAATGCTCAGGTTCTCTCTCCCAAGCCTCCCCCAGAGATGCTGTTTTAGTTGGTCTCTTTCTAGTCTTCACCTTGGAGTTTCTTTGGGTTTACCAAATCCTTCCTTTAAAATGGGAACACAGAGGCGCCCGGGTGGCTCAGTCGTTAAGCGTCTGCCTTCGGCTCGGGTCATGGTCCCAGGGTCCTGGGATCGAGCCCCGCATCGGGCTCCCTGCTCGGTGGGAAGCCTGCTTCTCCCTCTCCCACTCCCCCTGCTTGTGTTCCCTCTCTCGCTGTGTCTCTCTCTGTCAAATGAATAAAATCTTAAAAAAAAAAAAAAGGAACACATGTGAACACAGGTGAGTGGAAGGATGGCAGGGAGGCTGGGAAGTATTCTGAGGTTTGAGGCATATTGGGGGCAGGAGGGCTTTGGGGGAAACTTTGGGTGTGGCAGAGGACCTTGAGAAGCACTGGATATTGGGACAGGGCACCTACGGGGAGCTGGGAGGGCATTCAACACAAACTCTGCCTGATACGCCCTGATACGCCTACCAAAAAGGGCGAAATGCCATCTCTGAGGAAGATGCTCTTTGAGACCTCGTAAGGGTGTCCCAGCTTCCCGTTGCTGTCTAGCAAACTACTCCGAACTTAGTGGCCTATGTCAACAACCATTTTATTGTGTCTAATGATTCTGTGGGTCAGGAATGAGGGAGGGGCTTTGCTAGGTGATTCTTCTGTTCCGAACAGAGTCGATGAAGATCTCTTGATGGTACTCTGCTAACATTTTAAGAGGCAGAAGAAGAAGAAGAAAAAGCCAATAAATATTTGTTGAGCACCTGCTTCTCATGGTGGCTGAGAGCAAGATTCTGGCCTGGGAATGGTGCTGTCACTTCTACCTACATGGCCTTGGGAGAACCCCTTAGCCTCTCCGGGCCAGTGGTCACACTGGTAGAATGGGAAAACCTCCCCATGGGGCCGTTATGGGCTTCAAAGGGGATCCGAGGTACGAGTCTCCATTAAATCTATGCTGATGCGGCTGTTGATGCTTCCACTTCCCTGGGAACGGTGCGGTATCTTGCTCCGTGGGTGGGCACAGGGATGTAGCAGACATAGCCTGTCCTCTCAAGATGCTTAGTGAGACAAACCCCACACCATAGATGGATAATGCAACCATGCCCCGTAGCTGTGAACATGCTGACTTAATTCAGGAGCTTAGCCAAGGGGAGACCCTGCAGTCCTGGAGGACTTGCTGGAAGATGAGCATGCTTCTAGTAAATGAGAAGGAGGAGCCCATTCCAGGCTGCAGAGGCACCAAGGCCGATGGGGGGAGAGCTGAGGGGAGGTATAGGGGACATCAAGCGAGGTTCTTGTGAGGCCATAGGGTAAGCTGAGCGTGGAAGGTGAGGGGGATAGGCTGGTAATTCTGAAATTCCATACTAAGCCCTTCATCCCTGTTGGCCTGTTGTTTTTCATAGTTTTCTTCTGAAATATTCTAAACAGGAGCAGGTTGGAGTCCAAACTGGCAACTGCAAGGAAGACATTTCATGGGAATCTCATGTTTCATCTTAGAAATGCATGTGATTCTGTGTTCTGCATAACAATGTCTATATTTTTAATATAAAAGTCATCTTTTCCCTTACTTACCATTGAGTAAAAGGGAAGGACCTGGTATGTTCTCCGCCAGCCTCCCATCCCCTAGACACATCGCCTCGCACTGCTGTGGGGCTTTGGACCCTGGTGTGGGATGGGGCCATGCGGGGCTCAAGAGGGTGCAGGAGAAGGCCCGGGAGCTGTGAGGAGGGCTCCCTGGAAGTGGTGAGCACGACACCTCAACATCTACAGATGCAAGTTCAAATCCAGATGCTGTCACTTACTGCCTGTGTGACCTGGTGAAGGTGTGGCCTTTCTCAACCTCAGGGCCAGTGGTATGAGGGGGAGGCAGCGGGCGTGTTGAGGGAAGGAAGGGGTGGCTGGGTCTCCTCTTCCAGACTCTACCACCGATTCCCCAGGACTTCCAACACTCATGTGGTCCAAGGTCCGGTTTCCGCGTCTGTAGAATGGGAAAACTTCCTCATGGGGCTATTGGAGGGTTCAGATGAGATCACATATGCATACGCAATAACACTGAAGTCACTTAAATGGTCCCAATGTCTCCCACATTTAAAATAGCCTCCCTCCCATCTCCCACCCAGCTCTGGTTGCTGTCCTCTTTTTAAAACTGTACAGATTAGCAAAGTTTTCCTGACTTTGTCTCCACTTCCTACTTCCTGTTCTCTCCTGAATCCAGACTCCCCAGCTTCTGCTCCCACCATGCCAGGCTCTGCCTCCCGAGGTCGTCAGGGACCTCCTAAGTGTGGGCTCTCATGGGCAATGTCTCAGCAGAGCAGCCACCACTAACAGTCCCTTCTTTTTGAAATCTGTCCTTCCTCTGGAGTCTGTGGCTCCCCCGCGCCCCCAGGTTTTCCTCCTGCCTGTCTGGCTACTCCCTCTCAGCCTTTCTCATGCCCTTCTTCTGTTGCAGCTGAACAGTGGACTTTCTCTGGGGTCCTCTGTTCATCTTCTCACTCCCTAGGCTGTCCTGGGTCATTTTATTAACTCATGGTTTGAATTATCATCGGTAGCCCAAGGCACTTTGCTAAGCCCCAGAGCAGTGTGGTCAGCGGCCTCCCGGGAGCCTCTACTTGGATTCCCCTGCTCCAAAGCCTTCAACCTCGCTTCTTTTCTGTTTCACTTCTCAGTGACTGTCACCACCACTCAGGTGCCCAAGATGGCCATCCTTGACTATGCCCTACATCTTATTCCCCACGTGAAGTGAACCACTAAGTCCTAATTCTATCTCCCAAAGTGCTTTAGAGTCTCTTCCTTGTCTCCTTTCCAGTGCCATTCTGTCCATCCTCTCTTACCTGGATCAGTCCAGAAAATATTGTAAAAGGCCATGGTTAAGAACGTTCTGCTCAAATGTTCAGAATTGGTTGAACTGTTGGGACTTTGAGGTGAGAGAGGTAATTGTACTTTCTATACTAGCTTAAGCAGAAAAGGTGAGCAAGCCCAGAGAATCAAAAGGTGAGGAAGACACACAGGAATTGGAATTTATGGTCACTTCAGGGACCAGACCCAGACACTTTAGCCTTCTAGAACACACACACACACACACACACACACACACACACACACAAACTCCTTCCCGCCCCCCTCCGTTGCCTCATTCTCTCCAGCTGCAGATGGTCTCTCTCCACACAGAAGGGAACATGGCCACTGACAGCCTCGTACTCACATTCTAGCCTTGGACTCACAGTTTCCTGAGTTACCAAGAAAGAAAAGAGTTCTTTTCTACCAGCTCCAGCCAGAAGAATTGAAATTGGCAGCTGTTGTCATAGGACCTTCCTGAATCAATCACTGTGGTAAAGACAATGTTTGTTCTAACCTGGCTCCGGGGCCTCCCTGTGCAGTCAGGGGTTCAAGGTCTGTGACCGGAAATGTCAGGGGTGGGAGGTGGGTGTAGACTGAACAAAGACAACGGTTACTTTGCTGCCCAGCTCACACACCCTCTTCTTTCCATATACACAATTTCAAAAATGTTCCTGCTTAAGATAAGACCACATTGCTCATACCTCCATCCCCCCCGGGGAGACAACCGGAAGTCTATGGAATACCCCTCCCCCTCAGGGCTGGATGTGCTCTGCACGACCTCGCAAAAAGATAAATGTGCCACCCACAACTCACCTGCTCTATAATTTTTTTGGGGGGAGGGTCGGAATGACAATAAAGGCTTCCATTTAAAGAAGGGAAAAGGGAACAGGAGATGCCGGACACTGGCCCAGAGGATGCATGTCCTGCTGGTCAGGAACAGTGAACAAGCAGGCAGACATGTATGCTGAGTCACTACCCCAGGTGATCCAATGGCTGAATCCTTGGTTGGCCACTGTGGCTTCCCTGGGATCTGCTTGCTGGAGCCTCCATCCGGGGCTCACCTGGGCCACGCCTGAGGGGCACTGGGCAAGACTTGGCCACTGGGGCTGGGCCCTGCCATGGGCTTTGGGGCCTGGGTGTGCCTTGGGGTTGATATAATCATAAGCTCCTGCGTGTCCAGCCTAGAGTGTCTCTGTCAGTAAAGCTTAACAAAACTCACAGATTCCATCTGGGGGAGCTTTGTTGGCAGTCAAATCATGATGTTTGAATCTGGACCCCAGCCTTGCAGGTCTGCCTCTTAGTTCATTCCCTTAGCCCTCAGCCTCATGGCTGAGATCCAGAGAGCAGAGCTGATTTTCTTCCTGTCAGGCCCCCTGCCTAACATTTATGGGGCTCGGGCAAGAGCACAAACAGAGGCCTTTGGTTGACCCCACCCCCCCTTTTCTTCCCACTCAGCTCTGTCCTACACAACTGGGCCTCCTGCTCACACAGGCACAACTCGGGGGGCCCATCCAAGCTCTGGTCGCCCCCACCTCCATCAGCTGTCTTGTAGCAGCACCAGGGGCCCAGGGGTGTGTAACCTGGAGGCACAGAGGCCCCCCAGAGGAATGACTCAGGGAAGCGGCCCTCACGGGCCCCGGCGGCAGGCTCTGGCCATTTGGGCAGAACATTCCATGATCTTGGGTGCTTAAAGCCAGGTCTAGAAGGGGATCCCAGGCTCCAGGTGGACATATCCCCTGGGTCTCATGGGCTTGGCCCATGTAGGGAAGGGCATGGCCAGAGGAAGGTCAGATGAGGGCATTTTAAAGCATGGAGGGTGAGGCGAAGGCCCTTTCTGCCCAGCTTGAAAGTCTGTACTTCTTCTGTCTCCAGGCTGCTCCCCAGTAGGTGACACTTAATCATGGCCAGGAATTGCTAAGCTTTTTTGGCAAGGAGTGATTTATAATAGAATGTGATTGAGAAGGGCCTGGGGTAAGACTTCCACACTTCCCTTCATCCTCCCAGGTAGCTGCTTCCTGTCGGGCCTTAATTTTAGTACAGGGACAGAACTCAGCTGAGGAAGGGACCTCTGGGCTGGTCCCATCTAGGGCTGGGACCTCTCAGGGGGTGTGGTGAGTCAGGTTATGGGACAGGGACAAGAAACAGGCCACTGCTCCCGAAAGTGGCACATCTCTCTCCCTGCATCCTGCCTCCCAGTCTCCCTCTGATCCATCCTATTAGCAGAAGCCAACAGGCCACGGAGAAAGTGTGAGGCCATAGCTTAATAACTTGCACAGGCAGAGAGCACAATTATTCAACCCCCAGGTGTCTGTTGCATTTGCTAAAGGTAGAAAGAGAACCTCCGCATGCCCACGCATCCCGCTCTAACTAAGCCGAAATTGTAGCCAGAGCGCTCCGATAGCCTGGCATTTTGCTGCCATGCCTTTCCAAAAGCTTTAGTCACAGGGGACACATAGTTGGGGTCATAACATACATCAGTTAATAGTTTAACCCCGTGCAGCAAAGACTATCAGGTTCCCAGCCCGGGATAGGGCAGTGAGGGCAAGGACAAGGGGGAGGGGGGATGGTCTTCCCTTAGCACCTCCCCCATCTCGACTCAGCCTATTCGATCTTCTAAGTGTGCTGTTACTCGATCATTCCGATCATTCCGTATCAGTTTTGGCTGTTGGTTACAACAGAAACGGATTCTAACTCATTTAAGTACCGGTTTATTGGAATGGCATGGGGAGAGCTCACTACATGAAAGTAATAGTAACCTGGTCTGGGGGTGGGGGTGGGGGGCGGGGAGGGGTTGTATGGCCTTTCTCCACACCACTGTCATCGGACGCAGCTCAACTTCCTTCTATTTCGGGATGTCTGCTCAGATTTCAAATTCCTCCAGGGGAGAACCTGATTGGCTCACTTTGGGTCAGATGGCTATGCCTTGGGCCAATCCCTATGACCCGGGGAGTGGAGTACTACGATCGGCCAGGTCTGAGCCGCTCCACCCGGCGGTGCCTGGGAGTAGGGAGGGTATCGAGGTTGGCATCCCCAAGAGATCCGCATGAATGGGAAGGAGCAGATCTCTTAAGGGAAGGGAGGTGCTGGTACCAGAAAAAGGTAGGAAGTATGTGGGGAAGATTAAAAACAACAGATGGAAACAAAACAAAACAAAACAAAACGGCCATTAGGGCAGGCAAGCAGGGATTTCAAGATTCTGGGAAGAGGAAGTAACTGCATTCTTTTTTTTTTTTTTTTTTTAAGATTTTATTTATTTATTTGACAGAGAGGGAGACACAGCGAGAGAGGGAACACAAACAGGGGGAGTGGGAGAGGGAGAAACAGGCTCCCGCGGAGCAGGGAGCCCAATGCGGGGCTTGATCCCAGGATCCCGGGGTCATGACCCGAGCCAAAGGCAGATGCTTGACGACTGAGCCACCCAGGCGCCCCAAGTAACCGCATTCTAAATAGCATGGACACATCTGACTGGTCCTTGCCTGTTGGCTTCTCTCTTCGCTGCGATGTGCTCGGCAGGGAACGGGTTTTATCATGCGTTGTCCTTGGCTTCCTCTTGTATGTCCCCCTTCCTCCTCCTCTTTCTCTTCCTTTGCACGACAGCTCCCCGAGTTCTAGATGACCTCCTTCCTTGAACTCACCCATCAAAACTAATCTTTCTAGAATCCCTTTCCTCTACGATTTGTTCTTGCTGACTATTAGGCGGGAAGAAACCCGAGAAATGACTTCCACCAGGTTTCTAATATCTGAGATCGTAATGAGTTGCAGTGGGCGCAATATAATTAATGCTCTTTCACTGAGACGTTAGGGGAGATATTTTAGGTTGCGTGGGCATCTGCGAACCTCCGAATCGCTCAGATCACGCAGGTGTTGGCCCGATCTGGTCCAGGTGTGACTGCACGGATTCTGACGCCAGGTGCACTCGCCCCTGGCATGTACCTAACTCTTGAGTCCTGGGGCCGAAGATCCCATCTTGTAGCCTGGAAGGAAATAATGCTGTACAGCAAATTACAACCAGCATTAAGCATACAATGTCTGTCTGCACGGATCTTGTGGCCAAATATACATTGGCAAATGGCAAATGTGGCAAAATATACAAATGGCATTCAGAGACTTGAACTGGTCTGGCAAGGGTACTGACCCATCAGATCCAGGACGCTGAGGAAGTGTCTGGGAGCCCTTGGGGGCCCTGTGACAGGCACTGAGGGGCAGGGCTGCAGGTGACAGGATACTTTCCATGAGGAATGTGAAGGTCAGAGGCAGGCAAGGGGGGCAGGATTGGGCACTGTAGGAGGCCCCCAGAAGAAAGAGAAGCACAAGCCTGCCTCACACAATGAGTGGAGGGGTGTAGTCCCCGAGGGGTGGGGAGCAGGGCCTGGGGAGTAATACTGTTACCCTTCTTCTTTGGGCTTTTTTGTGTCTATATAAAATCCCGTTAGGTATTTCTAGGTCATCCTTAGTAGGTGGAAAGGAGTAACTACATGGTAGCCCATGAGGGTGGATAAGAGGATCTCTGTACCATCGCCTTGGCCATGAGACAGGTGGGAGTGAGATTGGAGAGGGTACTATCATGGGCTGACTCAACATAAGTAAGCTTTAGGCATTTAAAGATAATAGATTTTCTGCCGCAGGTACTTCCTTCTGCCCCGACCACCTTCTGAGTACACTTTCCTTGCGGTTAATCTCAAGCTCCACCAAAGCATGGCTCCTTACTGAGAGCATCATTTCTTTGGACCCTGGCAGTGGTTCTAGAAAAGGTGGTGGTCAGGGGACCCAGGAGGAACTCAAACAAGGTTTCAATGCCGAGTCCCGATGAGCCAGGGAGAAAATGTGTCGAACAAGGGCAGAGTCACACCTCCTCCAGGAAGCCATCCAGCTTCTTTTGGCTTCCTAGTTTTCTGAACTTGCAGTCCCTTTTATGTAGGAGAGCACATAAGAGTCATCTGTAGAGCTTTTAAAGATTCTGGAGGCCAGGATGGGGTGGGACAGTTTTTTTCAAAGACCCGTATAAATAACTCTGATGAATGCACTTGGTTGAGAAACATTGTGGAGGATTTATAAGAGGTGCCTGGGCATAGAACTTGCAAAATGGAGCCCTTGGAAGAAATCCAGCCCCCAAACTGGCTTTGTTTGGCTAGCATAATGTTTAAAAACATCTGAAATGTGAATGCTTTGGTGGCGGTGGGGTGGAGAGTGCAATCTTCAATTTGCCATGGTCCCCACTCTTCCCTATTGCCTCATAACCAGGTGCTTCACTGTTTCCATCGCTTGTGACTGCTGAGCACTTGCGCATCTGGGGGACTGCATTCTTCAGGTGGGCGCAGTGGGGGGCAGCCCGCTCATCCCAGTGGTGCTGCCCTAGCTCCGAGCATTTCTGAGGCTCCTTTACCGGTACTGCCTTCAGGATAACTTTATACCACACACAGGAAAATCAGTCTCCTCACTCTGTAGGCGTGTTATGATTATTTTTTAAAAATGACATCCTTGAGGGGCAGAGGGTATCCCTGAAAAGGTGTAAAATTTTACCTGAAAGCGACACTCCAGAATTAGCTAACTCTGTCTCCACAATGTAATAGAGGAAAGGCTCCTTACCCATTCATTCATTCATTCAGGGAATAATGAATTCTCTAGAAGTTTGAGCTCCAATAGCTCGGTGCCTTCTGAGTTGTCATGGAGACTTTGCAGACCATTAAGAGCTCTGGGATTTGGCATTGTCTAACCAAGCACTGTCCCACAGACATATAATATGAACCACGAATGCAAGTCATATATGTGATTTGAAATTTTCCCATGACCACATAAAAAAGCTTTTTAAAGGTAAAGTTAATTTAATAATATGTCTTATTTAACCCAATGGATACAAAATATACATCTCAATATTTAATCAATATACAAAATTACTGAGATATTTTACTTTTTTTTTTTTTTTTGGTCTTATATGTTTGAAATCCAGTATGTACTTTGGAACACACCTCAACTGGGGCTGGCTTTATTTCAAGTGCTGTGTGTGGCTGCTTGTTACCACAAATCTCCCCTCTTGTTGAGAGGCCAACATGGGGGTCTCAGAAGGTCGAAGGACCTCCTTGTTGGATTTGCCACTCCTATGACCTGCCTGTATGTTGTTCTCATTGCCCCAAGATGTGCTTGCTCTTGGGTCATCGACCCGTGTCCTAGCTGCCTTTGTGTCCTGTGGTCTGAGGGACTTAACTTGAGCCAGCTTTCCTGACACCGTGCCAACTTTCCTCTGTGCTTCCTTTCTTCCCCTTCAAGTCCTTGCATGTCACTGTGATATAATTCAAAGCTTCTGAGGGCTAGGATTCAGTGGACCCAACCCAAACAGGAAACTGGCTTTCCTATTGTTTATTAGGAATCATGAGGCAGAAAATGTCAGACACTTGTGTTCAGTGCTTCATTGAGCTGGGATTGAATTGAAACTCAACTATTCCCAATGGGGCTTTCTGACGTCGAATGATTTAAAGGCTTCAACTCTTTAGATGGAGAGGACTAATGAAGGCATGAATTGACCCTAAACTTTCCTTGCTCTGATCATTATCACTGGATGCGTCACCTTTTGCTTAGAATCTTGTTAGTCAGAGGCTACAAAGTCTTGTATGAAGCTGGGGTATCCTAAAGTACTCTGGGAATATTCCAGCAAGTATTCCACAAAGTCTTTCTGTGTAAAAGGTCTCGGTTTAGGTCTCTGTCCCAAACTCCTTTGTGAATCCCACAACAGACAGTCTTGTCTGCTGCCACGTAGCGCTCTCCAGTGTGGTCTGGGCACGCAGGTACTGTATACTATGTACCCCACTATGGAACACGTGTCTGTCTGTTGTCCAGCGGCCATTCCTCCTGCTTTCCCTGCAGTATGGCAGAGCTCACCTGCTACAGTAGAGGCTGACAATGCCAGATGCATGCTTTCCCAGACTCCTTTGCAGCCAGGAATGCCCATATGACCCAGTTCTGCCAAAAAGACACAAGTGAAGGTATCTGGGGAGAGCTTCTGGGGAAGATTTTCCTCCCTGATAAAAAGAGAGAGACATGAAAGAAAGACTCTCTTGCAACTCTGGTTGCCTCCTCCTTCCTGATGTGTTTGTGATGTTTGTAACAAGGCCCCTGTTTTGGGACCATGAAGCAACAAGCCTGAGGATGAAAATGAAGTCTTTGGAGGATGTTGAGGATGCTGAGGAGGATAGCAGGACGTTGTGTCCTTGATGACACTGTTGTGCAGCTTCACTAAACTTGGAACAGAACTTTCTACTTTAGGAATGAAACTACTATTGTTCTATTACTTGCTACCAAAAGCATGCTGACCGGTATGGATGCCTGGTATTTAATGGTATGTTCTTATCTTCTGTTTCTCAGAAGGAAGAAGTCACTGAAATACTTTTTCTTCAACCTTGTTGTCCAGCTACCTCTTACTCATCCTCATCACCACGCTACTCCCTTTACCCATTTACTTGTCAGCTACTCCCTTTACCCAGTTACTTGTCATAAAGTTCTTGGGAGGGCAGTGGCCATGACTATCTGGTTCACTATGGCAGTCCCAATTCCCATAATGTAATAAATAGTCATTCAATAAATATTTGCCAATTAATGAACCAATGGGGGCTCTCAGGGAAGTAAAATCCCTAGAATTTGGCTATTGCCTAGAGGTGAAAGAATGAAGCTAAAAATGGCACACTGTTTCTGGCTTCAGTAGTGGGCTAGAGGGTGCTACCTTTCCCCCTAACTCAGCACAGAGGGGAGAGCAGAGTAGTTGAAGAAGATGAGTTTTGCCCTGGATGTGTTGAAATTGATACTTTTGGAACCCTCCCCATAGACAGTTGAACAAAGGGTCTGGATTAAAGCTCTGGAAAGATGGGATTGGACAAGAAGAGGTACAGCATGAGAGGAGAAGTAACTCTTCAGTGCTCCCATCCCTCTGTGGCACCACCATCCACCTTGTTACCCAAGTGAGAATTCAGGACGTCGTCCTTGACATGTCCCTCTCCCTCACTTCCACAAGGATCCATCACCAAGCCTGGGGATTCCACCTCTTGTCTCTCACACACATCCACTTCTTTCCATCTCCCTGCCCTCACTGGAGTCTGAGCCAACTACCTCTCTCCTGTGTTACCGCAATGGTCTACTTGATTTCCCAAATCCACTCCAAACCTTTCCACTCACCGTGGTCCAGCCACGTCCGTCTTCTCTCACTTCTTGAAAGCACCAATCTCCTGTCTCAAGGCCTTTATGCACGAGCTTTCATCTGCCGAGAACACCACTCCCTCCATCCTCCACCTTCCTCCACCTGCCCGTCTCCGGCCTCCTCTTCAGGTATTGCCCTAAACCTCACACCCTCAGGAAGGCCTTCCCTGACTACCTCCCACCCCACCCACCTTTGTAGCCTCAGAAATTTAACTTCATTGGAAACACCATGGGGTGATTTGGGTCTTGGTGACATGTAAAAGAACAAAAACAAAAACAAAAACCTTTACAAAAACCTATTATCAAAATGGAATTATTAGTTAAAATGAGGAATCTAACTATCGAGGGTCAGAAGTTCACAAGTAGGGACAAATGCATTGTTTCCTTTAGAAGGCAAATCTACACAGGAAGTCAAATGGCTTGTGAGTACAGGCTCAGACAAGGGGCATTAGCTTCTTGATGTAAATGAGTACATTTGCTAAACTGTGATTCCTCCCAGTGTGCCCATTTCCACCACAGGGGTCTCCCTTGACACCTGTTCCTGGGCCATGACTCCCAGAGTTGGAAGACCCCCTCCCTGCCTTTGTCTGCCTCTAACTCCTAAGCTTCAGTGGTTGACCTGCCCTCCCATCAGATGTAAGCTTTTGCTCGGGCTGTGTTAACGCCTACCTGGTTAACACTTAGTAAGGTAAAGGTCAGACCCAGGAGCAGTCTTTTCTTTTAGATGATTTCCCATGTGTCTGCTTTGATCTACTACGTCTTTTGTAGTTCTATTTTAAGATGAAGGCAGACTGGTGAAAGCAGACTATTGTAGGACTTAAATCCACTTCTTTCAAAGTCTATTATTTACCATCTTTGTTTAAATGCCTTCAAGATCTGTACTGGTGACTGTTAGCAAACGGCATTCTATAGCCTCGAAGCTCCAAGCCTTCTAATGACTGGGGGTGGGGGCTGTTAGTGCAGGTTCAAGAAGCAGATTTTACTCTTAAAGACGAAAGCCTTTTAGAAGGAGGTTGTTGGAGTAAAGGGAAGGCTGAAAACTTTCATATGCATAAAACGCCGTGCTGTACTTAACCACCTCAAAAATATTCCTGCAAGGTTGTCTCTAGGAAGCCACCTTGGACAATCCTGACCTCCTGTCAAACTTAAACTCTTATCTCAACATAATCCATGCTAATCAGGTACCACGGGTAACTTTATATAACACTTGTAATATTTAGCTGAAAAGCCTTAAAACCTTCTCTCTGTTTTCTACCTCAGACCCAAGGGGGCATTTAATGACCAGATCACTCTCATAAATTTATTGTCTTGAAACGAGAGGTAGGAGAAGGTATTTTTTTTTTTTGGTTTGTTTTTTGTTTGTTTGTTTTAGAGAGAGAGCATGCACATATGTGTGTGAGTTGGGGTCGGGGGAGTCAGGAAGGAGGAGAGAAAGAACCTCAAGAAGTTTCCACACGCGGGCACAGCCCGGGGCGGGGCTCCACCTCCCAACCCTGAGATCATGACCCGAGCCAAAAATCGAGAGTCAGTCGCCCAACTGACTGAGCCACCCAGGCGCCCCTTGGAGAGGTTTCGTTTTGACAGAGGGCACTCCAATGGGGCTAATCCACTGTGGCCTTCTCTTACTTCTTGTTTGGGTTGCTTTTGAACCTTGGCGTGAGTTTCCATTCTTGCCATGTTTTCTTTCAAACGTGCTAGCCATGGCTGTAGGGAGGTGGGGAGAGAGGAGTGTGGCATGGCTGCACCCTCAGCGGTGATGTTCTGAGAAGTAGCTCCTCCCAGGACGCTGCCAGCTTAGGTGTGCCCAGCCTCAGTCCTGGGTGGGGGGTGCCAGGGCCTGTATGGCATGCACAGAAGCTGCCTGGACAGTCATCTCAAAGGGTTAAGAGTGTGCCCTGAACATCAGCGACTGCCCTAAGTAACCCATTCTCCTCCCTGAGCGAGGAGAACGATGCGGAGTTGAGAGGAGACCCACGGGGATGGGTCCCTACCTCTGAGTCGAACAGGGTTTGCTCAGTTACACATCTGGTGTTACCGGTATAAGAAAGGAATAAGGAGGCGCCGGGGTGGCTCAGTCGGTTAAGCAACCGCCTCCGGCTCAGGCCATGATCCTGGAGGCCCGGGATCGAGTCCCGCATCGGGCTCCCTGCTCGGCGGGGGGTCTGCTTCTCCCTCTGACCCTCTCCCCTCTCGTGCTCTCTCTCTCTCATTCTCTGTCTCGCAAATAAATAAATAAAATCTTTAAAAAAAAAGAGAGAGAAAGGAATAAGGGTACCAGCACATCAAAATATAAGCAATTCTAAGCAATACACACATATGCATGTGATTGTTAATATCCACGACAGCTATAAAAGGCCTATGTGACCTTTAAACAAAATTTACACAAAACTGAGCTGTGAGTATAATTTTATTCATATTCTTAATTGGAAATTGGTTATACGAACAATAGGAAAGAATACAAGTGATCCCTAAGAAAACTAACAAAATACTCACTTCATTTCAAAATAATACTTAGTAGCAAAAATAGCTTGAGAAAATTAATACCATTTAAATCAGACAATGTACAAGGCTTTAGAATGTTCCTATTTACACGTCTGTGTGAGCACAGCAGGAGAAGGCACAGAGAACACTGCAGAGCTCCTCCTGAAGACAGGCCTGAAGACAAGTTAGAGGCTCTGGTTCGCTCAACCACGGCCCAGGTTCTTCACTCCTGGTTATCTTTGGTTCTGCTTGCTTTTTTGTGTCCTTCCCCCGGCACCACCACCCGCCCCCCGCCCGCCCCAAATCTTATTTCACAAATTCCCTAACAAGGGAGATCTCTGGCCAACAATGAAATTTAGTTTTTCCACAGAAATGCACATGACTCTATGACAGTTGCAAATTCAGGGCTTCAAAAGGCTTTGGTTACACGGTTGTTAAATTGGAACAATGTTTGTGTTCCCTAGAAAAGAAAGAAGTGGACTTCTCCCCAGATATTTGTAGGTTTCCTTCCCCTCTTCTGTTTATTCAGGCAGCAAACTGTGTGTTTTGCACTGAGCGCTGCAAACCCAAAAGGGAAAAAAGCCTTTAGGCTTCCATGATTTCTCTTTTTGAATCCTCCAAAATACTGAATTGATATAGACTGAAGTAGAAGGTGAGTGGAACTTTCCATGGCATCCTCAGCATGTTTGGGTATAGAATGTTTATAGGACTGATAACTTTAAGATTAAAACAAACAACAAAACAAAACAAAACAAAACAAGACAAAACAGGAGAACCCTTTACCGGTATGTCTTGTCAGGTTTCTGAGTGAGGATGTTGTGAGCCTGCAGAAAATAATGATTTTTTTTTTTTTAAGTAAGAAACTCAACAACTTCCAAGCACCCAGAAACAATCTGACCTTCACTTTCAGTCTTTATAAGATATAAGACATCCTCAGATGAATTGCAAATGTGGTTTTAAAGGGCCTTGGTTGTTGATGACTTGGTTCTATGCATTCCTGGCATTTACGAAATCAACTTGGGGATTAAAGTAAAAATGGCTATGCCAAATATTTTATAAAAATATAATGTTTCTTTAATATCTAGGAACTGGTGAAGCCAGGAACTTCTCTTATTTTACCTCATTGGAAAAAAACAAATCCATTCTCATAAGAAAAAGATCATAAACTTTATCTAAAACATCCTTGGCGATGTCTAAGAAAAATAACACTACAAAATAATTTTGACTGATAAAACCCCTTTCTCCCGCCTACAGCTGTGTCAGCTGGAAAGAATCAACCATCTCCTTGCAGGAGAATGCCGCACACACACAGGGCAGCATCCAGGCCCTTCTGCCCAGGAGCTGGAGAATGAGCTGTGGGCACCACGGGCTGTCCCGCATAACTTGAATTGATTTTAAACAAGTCAGACTGCTTATCGGAGAATTCTGGGTTGACTTTGATTTTGTGACCACGAATTCCATTCACTGAAGCCTTTGCTGGTTTGTAGAGCTGAATTTTTAATACTGTTAACATCATCTAGCCAACCAAACACCAAGAATATCAATAAATAACAAGCTCCGGTCTCACGTCTTCTTCCTGTTGGAGCATTTGACTGTATGAATAGATTACATGTCTAGCACCAACACCCCACCAGGGCAGACCATCTGGACGCGTCTCTCACATGTTTGGGGATGTTCCTGGAGTCTAAAAGAAAGCCACAGAAATGAGTCTAAGAGCAGACTGCCAATGGGTTAGTGTGAATGTTGTCGCTAGTGAAAAGCAGCAGTTTGCTGAGACCCTGGGAGTCACCTGGGGCAGTCAGTCAGTCCCCCCCTTGAGACCTGGGCTGTGGGTGGGGCTTGCTCTCACAAAGGGCTTTCAACCATCCTTTTTTTCTTGGCTTGGAGGTAGAAGATGCGGTTTTCTTCAGGATAAGTGACTTTGCTGAGGGGCATCCTGTAGATGTTGGCATTTTTCGTGGTCAGCAAGAGGAACAGTAGTGTGGCCAAACAGAAGGGCCAGGTGCAAGCCGGCAATCCTGCCTGAAGGGGAAAACACAAACCACATGCTCCTTTGAGATCCTGTCACAGAGCACCACCCTTCACCCTATTCTCACTCAGCCCAGGGGGATGCGTCCCTGGGGCACCGATCTGGACTCGGCTTCTGCCCACCGGGACCGAGTCCAAGGGCGCAGTCAGACTGCATTTAGCGGGAGAAACGTCACCATCCGTTCCTCTCGTGGTCAGTTGCATGTCCACCTTGCACATCTTTCCCTCCTCTCATCCAGTCAGGCTTCCTACACCGCATGTTCGGAGCTGAGCCTGGGCAGCCAGAGGTGTCACTCCGCAAGCCACCAGGGGCTCCTGACCCCTCACCACACCCACAGGGCCCTCCTTGATTGGTTCAACCTGTGGTGACCTCTCTCCTCCTGACTCCCACCCAGGCCAGTCTTGGACTTTCCTTCCTTCCGTTCCAGTTCCCAAACAGACTCTCAGCTCTTGGAGGGGAGGTCCTTCCTCTGGGCTGTTCGTGGCAACTCATGCAGTTCTGGAGAAGGTCAAGGGCAAGACAGTGCCGAAAAGGAAGCAGGCACTAAACAGGCAATGATTTTGCCTATTAAATAATTCAGCTAGGACGTGGGTCTGAGTACGTCTTACGACTGACGGGGGGGTTTAAAAAATGACAAGGGGTATGAAAAACGAATGGCTCAATTAAAAACAAAACCCAAACCATTTGAGTCTGTAGGCAATTATACTTTTCTCCCTTTCTTGATTTCTCAACCACTACCTTGTTCTGGCTTTCTGTTCAAGTAGAAGTTACTCTAAAGTCAGTTGCCTGACCCTCAGAGTTAGAGTATGAACTTGATAAATATGTTATACAACCTTTCACTTTTTTAAATTCTGCAATCTGTTTTTTTTTTTAAATTTTTTTTAATCTGGTATTTTTTTTTTTTTTTTAGCAAGCCCAGTGATTGTAGTTGGGACTAAAATTTACTATGTTGTTAGCAGGTATGTGGAACAGGCAGGTCCAGGAGATGGGAAAAGTCGTGGCAACCGCAGCCCTGGCTCCTGCTGAAACACCACCTGGGGGACCCCAGGAGGGTTTCCACATCACTGAAAATGGATCAATCATGCTGATGATAAAGTGAGATTAAAGCCAACTCACCACAGCCATCACGTGGGACAGGCTGACTCCAAGGTAGGCCGTGAACAGAGCTACAAAAAAAGGGGAACAACAAGACTCAGTAGGTGCACTTTTCATTATAGGGAAGACTGCTTTCTGGCGTAAATCTCCTGGAAATCCATGTTTCACCAGCTAGCTCGGCACCCTGGTTACAAGTACGAGCTTACAGTCGGCAGCTCTGGGTTCAAATCCAGACTTCACCGCTTAGAAGCTTGGTGGCCCCCATTCTAAGCCTCCACTTCCTCACCTGCTCAATAGAGGTGATAGGAATTTCTCACGGGGTTGGTGTCATCATGAAAGGAGATAATACTTGGGTTTAGCACACAGTGAGAGGTACTCAATAAAGGGAGTTTTCTGTGGTTGCTATTCTGTTGCTATTATTGCTGATCCCTAAGGACAAGGCCTTCTATGGCAAATTAACTTCCCCGTTATTTTATCTGAGCATAGTTGAATTAAAATGATGGGGGCACCTGGGTGGCTCAGTCTGTTAAGCGTCTGACACTTGATTTCAGCTCAGGTCATGACTGCAGGGTTGTGCAATCGAGCCCCACTTTGGGCTCCACGCTCAGTGTGGAGTCTGCTTGAGATTCTCTCTCCCTCTCCCTTTGCCCCTCCCCCACTTGCTCTCTATCTCTCTCTAAAGTAAGTAAAATCTTAAAAAAATGAAATGTATGAATGTTTCTTGAGATAGCATGGTTTCTGTGCAATCACAATATATGCATCTAGGAGTCTCATATTAACGGTTAGAATTCACAGTTACAAAAAAATCATGGTATAAAAAAATAAAAAGCAGAAACTGACCACAAACTTGGGATTTCTTCCTATAAGAACATTGTTCCAAATACCATTAAGATTGGCATATTGGCCAATGAATTCATATGCTGTGTTTTTATTTACTCGAGTAAGCACAGATCTTAAAGTAGGTAATTTGAGTCTATGTGTGACCTTCAACGTAAAACAACACACACAAAGATCTCAAGTCGTTGGGCGTCTGGGTGGCTCAGTTGGTTAGGCGACTGCCTTCGGCTCAGGTCATGATCCTGGAGTCCCGGGATCGGGTCCCACATCAGGCTCCCTGCTCAGCAGGGAGTCTGCTTCTCCCTCTGACCCTCCCCCCTGTCATGTGCTCTCTCTCTCTTTCTCTCAAATAAATAAATAAAATCTTTTTTAAAAAAAAGATCTCAAGTAGCTAATCATCAGTTGAAGAGGGGGCACAGGGAGGTTCAGGGAAGCTCAGGTTTCACAAAGGCATGCTGCAGAATGGCCGTGCATTGGCCACACAGCTCCCCGGGCCATGGCGGGCTCTGTTAGACATGCCCACCACCTAGACCTCCAGGGCAGGGAGAAGTGACAGGAGCCCCCAGGGGGGTGGGGTGGGAAGTGGGGGGAGGGACTCTGATCCTATTTACTTTACCATCCTTTCATTAATCTTTGGTCTTTTTATCCTGGTATTTTTGTTCAACAGTATACCTCATTTTTTCCACATCTGAATTGTCTCATGCTAGGGGGAAAGGCTTGTCTTGGAAACAGCCTGGGCTTCAAACCCCAGCTCTGCCATTTTATTGTATAACAAATCACTGATCTTGGGAATCTAGTATTATCGTCTGTAAAAGGGCAACTTGACAATGCGCTTTACAGGGAGGAGATGAATCTCAAATGCAGTATTTCCACAAACAGCCGCTGTCACCCCATCCACGCCCCCGGGGGTGGGAGCTGGGGGAGGACCACGATGCTGCTCTGAGCAGAAGCGGGCAGCGGCTTGGTTTGGAAGAGCTTCTTTGTTTGGTTTTGATAATTTCATTCTTTTTTTTCCCCCATTTCATCCTTCCTTCTTTCCTTCCTTCCTTCCTTCTTCCTTCCTTCCTTCTTCCTTCCTTCCTTCCTTCCTTCCTTCCTTCCTTCCTTCCTTCCTT